>NW_026264627.1:4938-10660 GCF_000817695.3 Arachis duranensis
CCAAGCAAGAATGAGGAAGAAGAGAGATCAATTCTCCACCCCAATTCTCTGAAATCTCGGTTCAGTCTCTCAAGGAAAGTTGCAAAAATTCAAAGCTCAAAGAAAGTGCAAAATTCAAAAGTCAAGTCAAAAGTCCTAATTACATCAAACTAGCTCCTATTTATACACTTTCTATTCTTGGATCTTGGGATTTGGATGGGCTTTTGATTTGGTGAAGAAATGAATTAAGTTGGATTTTTAATTCAATTTTTGGCCCATTAAAGATTGCTTCCAGGAGGCTGCCCTGCCCTTGTGGAGGGCAGGGCAGAAAATTGATGCGTGGTGCATGCGTGGTGCGGGCGTGGTGCGGGCTTGGTGCGCAGGATGCTGCCCTGCCCTCGCGGAAGGCAGGGCAGAAAAGTTTGGTGCGCCAGATTGGTGCCTTGGTGCGCTGCTGGTGCTGCCGCAAGATACTTTGGTGCGCCAGATTGGTGCGCTGGCCGTGCCACAACAAAATGCTGCCCTGCCCTCGCGGAGGGCAGGGCAGTGTTTCCAAACTGAAGTCCCGCGTTCGAGACATGGCAGAGACACACGCTACTCATTTTCTTTGGCTTTCTTAGCACCATAATGAAGCCTAGTTCCTTGCTTCCTCATTGTCCCGTGTTCAACTCTTGTGGCAAGCATTGGTAGGCATTTTTCTTTGATTTATTTTCCATGAAGGCCCGATACTGCCCTTGTGGAGGGCAGGGCAAGGTTTTGTTCTTCTTGATTCCAAGGCACAGATTTGTGCTCTGCCCTTGTAGTGGGCAGGGCAGAGTTGCCTTTCAAGCTTTGTTCCCTTATGTTGCCCTCCTAGAGGGCAGTGTGCATGGGTATATGATGACTTGTCATCAATGTTTCCTACACTACACTAATTGCTCCCCCATTTCTCCCTCTTGATTTCAGCCTCTAATAGCTTCATAAATGAGTTGGATTTGGGCTTGGATGGCTCAGAAATCACAACCAGCGTATTCACTTTAATTGGGTCATGTGACCAATGTCACGCGCACCCGTAGATGACGTGTAAGTGTCGCTTGGAAAAATTCTCTCTCACGCGTACACGTAGATGACACGTGCGCGTGGCCATGAATCCTCCAAATGCTCATTTCTTCATGAATTCTCCACTTTGCATGCTTTTCTCTTCACTTCTTCCATCCAATCCTTGCCATATAAGCCTGAAATCACTCAACAAACATGTTATTTCATTCAATAAATATGAGATAAGTTGATAAAATCCCCTAAATTCAACACAAGATAAACCACAAAATTGGGGTTTATCAAACCTCCCCACACTTAAACTAAGCATGTCCTCATGCTAAACTAAGAAATATAAGAAAGGGGTAATAACATTTATTCAATGTAAATAAACTATCTAAATGCACTCTATCTAAATGCATGCAACTACCTGGTCAAAATAAATCAATTTCCAAGTACATATATAAACATAAGGGCTAAAAAAACCAAAATCACATGAAATCCACAATTGAATTGAGTTATTAGAAAAGAATTTTACATTCGCAAGAAGAGATGATCATAGGTCAGAACATGTAATTGAGCAATCGAACCCTCACTAGATGCGTATCCGCTCTAGTCACTCAAGTGTATAGGGTTGATTCACTCAATTCTCCTCTAATCATGCTTTCTAAGATTTGTTTTTCATCTAACACTCAACAATTATTCAATGCATGCATACAAATATCGTGAGAACTTACCCATGGGTTGTAACAGGGCTAGGGTCAAGGTAAGATTGTATTTGGTCATGTGAGCTTTGAAATTTGAATCTTTGATTGACTTAAGCTCTCACCTAACACATATAACAACCTATAAAATTCAAATGCTAACCTAATAACTGCCCATTCTTCACTTTTTCACACACTCATGAATTCTTTTCAATTCATATTCCATGTGCATTGATTATTATTGAACTTTCCTTTAAGGCATTTTGTCCCCTTTTTATTGCTTCCTTTTTCTATTTTTTCTCTTTTGGTATTTATTTTTTTTCTTTCATTTTTTCTTTTATTTTTCTATTTTTCTTTTGATGAATTATATACAAAGGTACCAATGCATATGGTTTAAACATTTAATGCATGAGTATGTACCCAATTCCCAATATTTTCAACAAAAATACAAAAACACACTTTTATCCCAACCAATGTTCCCTAATTTCTCTACACTTGAATGATACACACTTTTACAAGTCTAAGTTAATCAAAGATCCAAATTAAAGGACATTTATTATTTTTCGCTTTAAGGCTAGTAATGTGCTAAAATTAAGAAAAAAAGGGGTTTAACATAGGCTCAAAATTGGTTAATAATGGTAGATAAAAGGGTAAGACCATTTGGGTAAGTGAGCCAATGAAATGAAGGCCTCAATCATATAAATGCATTCTTACACAAAATGATGGGCATAAAGAATCAAACAAATCAAAGATTATAATCATAGAAAGAGAATAATTCACACAAGAATGAAAACAGTGGTTATATGATGTAACTACACAATTAGGCTCAAAACTCACATGCTTATGTGTTAGCTCAAAGACATGTTCCACAATATATAATTCAAGAAAGTTCCATGAATTTTTTTTTACTCAAATCAATAGGATGTCAATGCCCTACATAAGAAAAGTTTTCTTGGAAAATTTTATTATTTTGACTAAGCTTATTATATATATGCAAACCAAGGAAATGCATCTAAAATTTCTAAATGACCTAAAAATGAAATACGAAAGTGTTGGGATTAGAACTTTGTCACCCAAAAATGGCCGATCGGTCAGACGACCTCCCCACATTTAAAAGTTTGCACCGTCCTCGGTGTATTCAAAGATGAGCAAGGGGGTACGATGACTCTTCGGATTACCACATTCAGCTGGTGGATCAACCGGCTACTACGTGTTCTTTCTTCCGCTTCCCTTGTTACTTATGGTGAATCATCCATGAAAAATAGAAAATAACACCGTAAGATGAGAAAATGCGAAAGCAAGGAAGCATATATTGTTGGAATGAGGTAAACATTACTAAAATGAAGTGAGTGAGTCAATTTGTGACATGAATGAAACAAGTGTGTGTGTTCTAAGTTGTGTGCGGTTTAGAACACACACACTAGCATGAAAAGTTATGTCACAATTACACAAAAGAAGTATGCAATTTACTCATTCTAGTGTGCTTGAAATACTTCAAAGAAAACTTGTAGGTTATGATAAACAAACAAGACATAAAGAAGCATGAAAGCACTCAAGCAATTGTGAAATGGGTGAAGAATGGACATAGATTGATGTGCAAGAAAACCTAATGAACAAAATGGAATATGAAACTTACACATCAATCAATGACATACTTTGAATTTTATTTGTAATACCTAATTGACATAGAAGTGGGAGACATGGGTACTATGAAACTTAGGAAAAAGAAGATGGAAGTTAAAATCAATCACATAGCAAGCATGGTCCACTGATAAACGGATATTTTATACACTTTTTGGCATCATTTTCATATAGTTTTTAGTATGTTTTATTTAAGTTTTACTAAGTTTTCATATGTTTTAGTGAAAAATTCACATTTTTTTATTCTACTTTGAGTTTGCGAGTTTTTCTGCAATTTCAGGTATTTTTAGGCTAAAATTGAGGAGCTGGAGCAAAAGTCTGATTCAGAGGTAGAGAAAGCACTGCATATGCTATCCGGATGTAATCTCCTTACACTCAAACGAGCTTTTCTGGAACTACAGACATCTAAATGAAGCGTTCTCAATATCTATGGAAAGCTAACATCCAAGGATTTCTAGAAAAAATAAAAGGCCCAAAACTGGCATTCAACGCCAACCTCCTGCCCTATTCTGGCATCCAACGCCCAAAAAGGATCCCCCTAGCCAGTGTTCAATGTCCTAGAGGCCTCCTAGCACGTGGATCTCAATCAAGCTCAGCCCAAACACTCACCAAGTGGGCCCCAGAAGTGAATTTTAGCACTAAAAGACTATTTTACCCTTTCTATGTAATCCTTAGTCATTAGTTTAGTATTTAAAGTAGATCACTCTTTGTTAAGGACTTTTGACCACTTTGCATGTTTATTATTGTATTTTCTATCAGCATGAGTTTCTAAACCTCCTAGGTTGCAGGGAGGCGCTCTGCTGAGTTTTATGGATTAATAAAGTACTACTGTTCTTTCTTAATACGTGTTCGATTCTCTATTCTAAGATGTATATCCATTCTTCACGTTATGAATGCGTTGAACGAGCACAATGTTATCTCATTCTACATGGGTTCACAATGTGTTTTTCATTGGACAACAATAAATCACTGGCTTGATTATACATCTCTTAGACGGTCAATCCACGACTTTGTTGGGGACTTCTCGAGACACCAATTCAGCCGAGGTACGGGGAGATTAGAGTTTTTGTGGTAGAGGTTAGAACCAAAGGCGCAACATTCTCTGATCCGAAAGGTTCGACCTTGTCTGTGGCGTTTTGACTAGGATCACTAAGGAGAATAAACTGCAGGAGCTTTACCCTCAATTAGACTGGATCCGTGCTAACCCTGGGGTTCAGATCTAGAAGAGCGTTGGCGACTTATCAATCCGTGTCGATCACATATAGCCTCCCATAGAAGAAGTCATTCACAGTTGAAGAAGACAGTGAGACCAGATTGATCCAGAAGAACAAAGCATGTCCAAGCCTTAACCATCTTCATATCATTGCTTTCACCGTCAACTGAGTAACGTTTTATTTATTTTCCTTTTACACGAATTAAACAAACAAACAACTCTTATATCCGCCTGACTAAGATCTACAAGATAACCACAGCTTGCTTCAAATCATAATCCTCGTGGGATCGACCCTGACTCACTTAAGTATTACTTGGATGACCCAGTGCACTTGCTGGTTCAGTTGTGCAAAGTGTAATTCCGCGGACCAAGTTTTTGGCGTCGTTGCCGAGGATTGTTCGAGTTTGGACAACTGACGGATTATCTTATTGCTTAGATTAGGTAAATTTCCTTTTCTTTATAGGTTTAGTTTTATTTTATCTGAGTCTTTTATTTTCTTTTCAAAAAGTTTTCAAAAATATTTTCATCAATCTTTATTTTTGGTTTGAGTCTTTTGTTCTTGTTCTTGTTCTTGTTTTAATTTATTTGAGTCTTTTTTCCCAAAATTTTAAAAAATAATGTCTTTTGTTTGAGTCTTGCGTCAATCTTTTAAGTTTGGTGTCTTCTTGAGTCTTTTCTTTAAAAATTTTTCGAAAATTAGTGTCAATTTTTAAGTTTGGTGTCCTTTGCATGTTCTTATTTTCATTCAATTATTTGAGTTTTGTTCTTGGTGTTCTTCTTGATCTTCAAAGTACTCTTATTTTTCTTCTTGTTTTGATCTTAAAAGTTTTAAGTTTGGTGTCTTTTGGTGTTTTTCCTTTCAATTTTTGAAAATTTAGTGTCTTAAATCTAAAAATTTTAAGTTTGGTGTCTTTTGCTTGTTTTTCTCTTTCTTCATTAATTCAAAACAAACAACAACAAACAACAAACAAACAACAACAAAGCCTTGTCCCACTAAGTGGGGTCGGCTACATGAATCAAACGACGCCATTGTGCTCTATCATGTATCATGTCTACAGAGAGACTGTTTACATGTAGATCTCGTTTGACCACCTCATTGATGGTCTTCTTAGGTCTTCCTCTGCCTTTCGCCCTTTGTCCATCTTCCATCTCATCCACCCTCCTGACTGGA
>NW_026264628.1:0-255 GCF_000817695.3 Arachis duranensis
CCGAACAGTTTTGGCATCTCACTCTATCCCTTGAAGTTCAGAATGATTGGCATCTATAAGAACTCAGAACTCAGATAGTGTCATTGATTCTCCTAGTTAAGTATAATGATTCTTGAACATAGCTAGTGTATGAGTCTTGGCTGTGGCCCAAAGCACTCTATCTTCCAGTATTACCACCGGATACATACATGACACAGACACATAATTGGGTGAACCTTTTCATATTGTGACTCAGCTTTGCTAGAGTCCCCAATT
>NW_026264628.1:6913-10658 GCF_000817695.3 Arachis duranensis
GCAAGCATGATTGAATGAGAAACAGTAGTAATTGCATTAATCCATTAAGACACAGCAGAGCTCCTCACCCCCAACCATGGGATTTAGAGACTCATGCTGTGGAAGATACACAAAGAAAACGTGTAAAGTGTCATGAGGTACAGATACAATGTCAAAAGATCCTATTAATAGTAAACTCGTAGCCTAGGGTGTACAGAGATGAGTAAATGACTTAAAAATCCACTTCCGGGCTCGCTTGGTGTGTGCTTGGGCTGAGCAATGAAGCATTTTTGTGTAGAGACCTTTTCTGGAGTTAAACGCCAACTTTCATGCCAGTTTGGGCGTTTAACTCCAAGTTTTATGCCAGTTCCAGCGTTAAACGCTGGAATTTCTGAGGCTGATTTGCCACGCCGGTTTGGGCCATCAAATCTTGGGCAAAGTATGGACTATCATATATTGCTGGAAAACCCAGGATGTCTACTTTCCAAATATACTAAAAACTAACTAGATCATACTAAAAACATACTAAAAATAATGCCAAAAAGCGTATAAATTATCCGCTCATCATGGATCTACGCTTCTTTATGCTTCTTGGTGGGAGTTGAACTCCCCAAAGTGGGTGATTGGGCATTCAACGCTGGCTTGAGTTCCTTTGGTGCGTTAAACGCCATAAAGGGGAATAGTTCTTTGGCGTTCAATGCCCAATATGAGCAGGCCTCTTTGAAAATAAGTATAAACCATTATAAATTGCTGGAAAGATCTAGAAGTTAGTTTTACAACACCATTGAGAGCGCGTCAATTGGACCTCTGTAGCTCCAGAAATGCTTGTTTGAGTGCGTAGAGGTCAAAATCTGACAGCATCTGCTATGCTTTCCTTGTCTTTGAATTGGACTCTGCCAAAACTCCTCAATTTTAGCCAGAAATGACCTAAAATCTTCAAAAAATACAACAACTCAAAGTAGAATCCAAAAATGTGAATTTTACACTAAAATCTATGAAAATATAATGAAACTTATATAAAACATAACTGAAACATTATGAAAATGATGCCAAAAAGAGTATAAAATATCCACTCATCAATAACACCTTACCATACAGTGCTTTACGCTTAAGCTGTAAAACAAAGGTGGTGTAGTATTACAACCTCTAAAATAAAATTTATACATAATAATAGTTGAAAGAATTTAATAATCGAGGAGTCTTGAAAGAAAGTTTAAACAAAATCGTAAAAAGAAAAGTGCAATGCTCACGTAACAGAAACTTGCGTACGAAGAAAAGTAAAGGCACATATATATAATAAGAGCTGAATGTCAAGAGACATAGAATATCAAGCTCCAGGCTTAACTTGCAAAGCCAAGGCTGGCCGGAGAAAACGACATACATATATATACATATACATCCCAAAAGCACTCAAAATACATGACATAAACTCCTATATCTCCATGAAACCTCTAGGAGGAACAAAAGTAAAGCATATCTAAAGGAGAAGTCTATACACATATCTATGTGCATTGCAAAATACAAGAGACAATGTCCTATCTTCGCTTTCCAAAGAAAACTCCAAACACCTAGTGAGGTGCCTCTCGACCTGCATTTGAAAATGACAACATATGTATGGAATGAGAACCGGGGGTTCTCAACATGGTAATGGTGCTCACATAAATAATATATAAGGCCCCGGGAAAGCCATAGGCAATCCTAGAACTCTGACACTCAAATTAAAATCTTAGAGTTATACTTTAAACTAAAAACTAGGTGAACTATCTATGGTACCTAGGTTCTAGTCTGATTTTAACTTATTCCCCATAATTCTCACTCTCATCCAACTCTACAAAACTCCAGTAGAACTACCTTCGTCACTCGTCCGCCAAATGAGGAATCTCTTAGTTGCAAAGACATACAAGACAAGTAAAGAAAACAAAGATAGGATGCAATTACAACAAGAAAATCAGATAGTAGCTAGTCATAGATAAGCAATAAGGCAAGCCAAAACAAATGCATACACAACCAAGTCATACAAGTTCACATGATGCATGTCTATCCTATGGCTAATGAGCTCATTTGTCAGTTATACAGCCAACCCAACATGTCCAGTAGCTAACCTGGGCATTATCTCTCTGTTGTGCACAAATATCTCAACACATCAGTTGACAGTTAGAGGAAAAGTGCCCTGTCACCATTAGAGGGAATATGTGCCCTGTCACACTTACAACCAGAGAGAAAACACAGACATACTCATTATCAATCATCCTCAATCATGCCTCATTTAAAATATTCATTCATTTTCAATTAATTATCATCAAGTTAACCTTCGTTCATCATAATCTCAATATTCTGTATTTCCTTAATCAACCAACATTAGTTTTCTCATCATTTATACCATGTTTAACTTCTTTTAAAGTCCTCGATCCAAGTTCTTCCACTTCACAACCTTTCACTAAAAGTCCCCTCTCCATTTTATGTTTAAAAACTAGGTATTAGGTCTGGGAAGGTAGTTATAAAGGTTTGGAAAGTTAAAGGATTAGTTAAAAATTCAAAAATCTCATTTTTGGTTAAAACAGGGGGCTCGCATACGCGAGATTTCAAAACAAGGGGACTCTGGCGTTGCGTATACTGCTCGCATACGCGAGCGTCCAACTTTGATTTTCATAACTTTAAACCATTTTAAAGCTCTAGAAATTATCTTTAATTTGAAATAAATTTCATTCAAATCCAAAATCCGAGGCTCAAATTATGATTCGCTGAAGTTGGTTAAATATCACTTTTTACCAAAAACTCAAAACCTCTTATTTTATCAATTTCTCAACTCAATACCAATATTCCAAGCTTTAAAACGACACCAAAACAAACCAAACTATATCACAACACTTCTCATTTACTCCGTAATACACCAATGCATAATTTCATCAAGTTCGACCCAATAATCTGTATCCAGGACAACTTCATACATAACCATGAATATATCATTATCAATCATCAAAATTATCATTTCACCAACATCAACCACACTCATATCAATAATCATTACTCTAACCATGTGGTGCACGAAATTGTGATCATCAATGGCGCCATCAACATGGTACGCACAATTGTAATCTCAACTCTTTATCACAACTTCGCACAACTAACCAGCAAGTGCACTGGGTCGTCCAAGTAATAAACCTTACGCGAGTAAGGGTCGATCACACGGAGATTGTTGGTATGAAGCAAGCTATGGTCATCTTGTAAATCTCAGTCAGGAAGAGTCAAATGGTTATGGATGATTTATGAATAAAGCATAAAGATAAAGATAGAGATACTTATGTAATTCATTGGTAAGAATTTCAGACAAGCGTATAGAGATGCTTTGTCCCTTCCGTCTCTCTGCTTTTCTACTGTCTTCATCCAATCCTTCTTACTCCTTTCCATGGCAAGCTGTATGTAGGGTTTCACTGTTGTCAGTGGCTACCTCCCATCCTCTCAGTGAAAATGTTCTACGCACCCTGTCACGGCACGGCTAATCATTTGTCGGTTCTCAATCAGGTTGGAATAGAATCCAGTGATTCTTTTGCATCTGTCACTAACGCCCAGCCTTCAGGAGTTTGAAGCTCGTCACAGTCATTCAATCATTAAATCCTACTCAGAATACCACAAACAAGGTTTAGACCTTCCGGATTCTCTTGAATGCTGCCATCAATTCTTGCTGATACCACGAAGATTCCGATTAAGGGATCCAAGAGATATCCACTCAATCTAAGGTAGAACGGAGGTGGTTGTCAGGCACACG
>NW_026264629.1:0-869 GCF_000817695.3 Arachis duranensis
AACAGTTAGTGTGTTAGTCAAAATTAAAATAACAGAAAAGAAAAAAATGCTTGATCTAGATCTCCACTTCACTTAATCATTATAAATCTATTTCAATCCCCGGCAACGGCGCCAAAAACATGATGTGTGGAAAATGATCCAACACAAAACTCACCGGCAAGTGTACCGGGTCGCATCAAGTAATAATAACTCACATGAGTGAGGTCGATCCCACAGGGATTGAAGGATTGAGCAATTTTAGTTTAGTGGTTGATTTAGTCAAGCGAATCAAGTTTTGGTGGTTGATTTAGTCAAGCGAATCAAGTATTGGTTGAGTGGTTTATCATTAACAGAAACTAAATTGCTTGGAATGTAAAGGGAGAGGGGAGAATTGCAATAAATTAAAGAACAGGAAAATAAAAGATGCTGAATCTTAAAGGACAAGAAATTAAATGACTGAAACTTAAAGTGCAAGAAATGTAAATTGCAGTAACTTAAATGGAAAAGAATGTAAATTGCTTGAATGTAAAAGGGATTCGAGGACTGGGATTGCAGAATCTAAACAAAGAGAAATTGGATTGCCACAATTAATAGAGCAGAAACTGAATTAGAAGCAATTAGAATTCAAACAGAAATTGAAATTAAAGTGCAGCAGGGTTCACAGAAGAACCAAACGTAAATTGGGATCTCAGGACTCCAGAGACTAGGTAGCAGAGCCTAGATCTCAATTACCTTCCCAGATCCAAGTTCTCAAAGCAATTGACAAGAAAATAAAGAGGAAGCAGTAAAGGAAATTGAAATTAAACTCAATAGTGCAGAAAGATATTCAAAGAGATTTTGAATGGAGATTGAGACAGAATTTCCTCAATTCTTCACACCCAAAACTCAAA
>NW_026264629.1:5187-5635 GCF_000817695.3 Arachis duranensis
TTAGTGACACTCACCTTTGTCACTAACGTTCGAGATGGCATTCACTACCACGATGGTGGCCACGTTAACCTAGTTAACGTGAACTCCAACATGGAGAGGAGGTGCATTTGGAGCGTTAGTGACAAAGGTAAGTGTCACTAACGCTTTCGAAGCTTAGGCATGCCCACGTTAAGAGCCACGTTAACCTAGTTAATGTGAACTCTAACGTAGGGAAAGGGGGCACAATGCAACGTTATTGGAAAAGGTGATTCCCAATAACGTTTGCGAAGGACAACGAGACAACGTTAGTGGTCACGTTAGTGCCACTAATGTTGAAGTTAATGTGGACCATTTGGGGTTTGAACGTTAGTGAAAAAGGTGATTGTCACTAACGTTCTCGAACCTACATTTTCACTTAACGTTAACACCACTAACGTCCTAACTAACGCCCATGCCTAACTCACACTTT
>NW_026264629.1:9699-10657 GCF_000817695.3 Arachis duranensis
GAGAATCCAGAAAGTCTAAACCTTGTCTATGGTATTCCGAGTAGGATTCCGGGATTGAATGACTGTGACGAGCTTCAAACTCGCGATTGTTGGGCGTGACGACAAACGCAAAAGAATCAAGGGATTCTATTCCGGCATGATCGAGAACCGAGAGATGATTAGCCGTGCTGTGACAGAGCATTTGGACCTTTTTCACTGAGAGGATGGGATGTAGCCATTGACAACGGTGATGCCCTACATACATCTTGCCATGGAAAGGAGTAAGAAGGATTGGATGAAGGCAGTAGGAAAACAGAGATTCAGAAGGAACACAGCATCTTCATACGCCTATCTAAAATTCCCATCGATAATCTACATAAGTATTTCTATCTTTATTTTCAGTTTATTTATTATTATTATTCGAGAACTCCATAACCTTTTATTATCCGCCTGACTGAGATTTACAAGATGACCATAGCTTGCTTCATACCAACAATCTCTGTGGGATCGACCCTTACTCACGTAAGGTTTATTACTTGGACGACCCAGTGCACTTGCTGGTTAGTTGTGCGAGGTTGTGAAGAAAGTGCTGAGTTATAAACGTACATACCAAGTTGAATGCCATTATTAGAGATCACAATTTCGCCTGTCAAGTTTTTGGCGCCGTTGCCAGGGATTGTTCGAGTTTGGACAACTGACGGTTCATCTTGTTGCTCATATTAGGTAATTTTCTTTTTTTTGTTTTATTTTCAAAAAAAATTTTCAAAAATCTTTCAAAAAAATTATCACCTATTTTCGAAAATTTTCAGAGCCTTCAAGAATGAATTCTAGAGTTTCATATAACATGTTTCATATTGTTCTTGCATTTTTCGAAAAAAATTCATGCATTCATATTGTTCTTCATGATCTTCAAGTTGTTCTTGGTAAGTCTACTTGTTTGATCTTAATAATTTCTTGTTTTGTGTTCTTTGTTGTTTTT
>NW_026264630.1:0-358 GCF_000817695.3 Arachis duranensis
AGTAGATATCTCTTGGATTCCTTAATCAGAATCTTTGTGGTATAAGCTAGAATTGATGGCGGCATTCAAGAGAATCCGGAAAGTCTAAACCTTGTCTGTGGTATTCTGAGTAGGATTCAATGATTGAATGACTGTGACGAGCTTCAAACTCCTGAAGGCGGGGCGTTAGTGACAGACGCAAAAGAATCACTGGATTCTATTCCAACCTGATTGAGAACCGACAGATGAATAGCCGTGCCGTGACAGCGTGCGTTGAACATTTTCACTAAGAGGATGCGAGGTAGCCATTGACAACGGTGAAACCCTACATACAGCTTGCCATGGAAGGAGCCTTGCGTGCTTGAAGAAGAAGACAGTA
>NW_026264630.1:4734-5719 GCF_000817695.3 Arachis duranensis
TATGGGATGAGCCATATCTCTTTAAGAGATGTGCAGACGGAATGATCCACAGATGTGTACCCAGAGAAGAAGCACAGAGGATCCTGTGGCATTGCCATGGATCACAGTATGAGGAACATTTTGGAAGTGACCGAACAGCCACTAAGGTCCTCCAATGTGGCTTCTACTGGCCTACTCTCTATAAAGATGCCCGAGAGTTTGTGCGTAACTGTGACAGCTGCCAAAGAGCTGGTAACTTACCTCATGGATACGCCATGCCTAAACAAGGGATCTTAGAGATTGAGTTGTTTGATGTATGGGGAATTGACTTTATGGGTCCATTCTCACCATCATACTCAAACACTTACATTCTGGTGGCAGTGGACTATGTATCTAAATGGGTAGAAGCAATTGCTACACCCACTAATGATACTAAAACCGTGCTGAAATTCCTCCAGAAACACATCTTCAGCAGATTTGGTGTTCCCAGAGTCATAATCAGTGATGGGGTTACTCATTTCTGCAATAAACAGCTTTACTCCGCTATGGTCCAATATGGAATTAGCCACAAAGTGGCTACCCCGTATCATCCACAGACAAATGGACAAGCTGAAGTCTCTAACAGAGAGCTAAAAAGAATCCTAGAACAGACTGTAATAGCCCGAAGAAAGGATTGGGCAAGGAGCTTGGATGATGCTCTGTGGGCGTACAGAACAGCATTCAAGACCCCAATAGGAACCTCACCATACCAACTTGTGTATGGCAAGGCCTGTCATCTGCCCGTGGAAATGGAACATAAAGCCTACTGGGCAACCAGATTCCTAAACTTGGATGCTAATTTAGCTGGTGAAAAGAGATTACTCCAGCAAAATGAGCTAGATGAATTTAGACTCAATGCCTTTGAAAATGCAAAGATTTATAAGGAAAAGGCAAAGAAGTGGCATGACAAGAAGTTGTCATCCAGAGTCTTTGAGCCAGGACAAAAAGTTCTGCTCTTCAACTCTAG
>NW_026264630.1:6622-7491 GCF_000817695.3 Arachis duranensis
AATATGGTTCAGGAATTCTACTCAAATCTGTGGCTGACAGATAAACAGAGAATGACTGGAACTGCTTACCATACTTACAGAACCATGGTCAGAGGGAAAGTTATATACTTTCATCTGGATAAAATAAGAGAAATCTTCAAATTGCCTCAACTGCAGGATGATCCTGATTCCTTTAATAGGAGAATGGTGAGAGCAGATAAAGGGTTGGATCAAGTTCTAGAGGACATATGCCTCCCTGGAACTAAGTGGATAACCAATTCAAAAGGTGTCCCAAACCAACTCAAGAGGGGAGACCTCAAACCAATTGCAAGAGGTTGGCTAGACTTTATTGGGCGTTCCATATTGCCCACTAGCAACCGTTCTGAGGTCACTATCAAGAGAGCAGTGATGATTCATTGCAGTATGCTTGAAAAAGAAGTGGAGGTTCATCATCTGATTCCTTGTGAGATCTACACAATTGCAAATAAGAATTCCACTGAAGCCAAACTGGCTTACCCAAGCTTGATCTCCTTGCTCTGTAAAGAGGCTGGGGTAAAGATGGGAGTAAATGAATTCATACCCATTGAACATCCAATCACCAAGAGGTCAATGGAAGGACAAATGCAAGACAACTTTATCAAAAAGAGGGCGCAGGAGTTCCTCCCTGAATTTTTTGAAATTGACTACTGGGCCAGCCTAGAAGCATCTATCACCAAGTTGCAAGAAACTATGGAGCAACTTAAGGAAGAACAGCAGAATCAGAACTGCATGCTTTGCAAATTGCTGAAGGAACAAGAGAAGCAAGGGCATGAACTTCAAGAATTGAAACGCCAAAAATTCTCCCCTCAATTTGAGGGAGCATCCACTTCTCAAAATCAAGGTTGTTGAGT
>NW_026264630.1:9829-10657 GCF_000817695.3 Arachis duranensis
TATGGTGTGTAGAAACTCCACCGTTGAAAATACATAAGAACAAGGTCTAGGCATGGCCGAATGGCCAGCCTCCCAATGATCAAAAGATCGAAAGATCAAAAGATTCCAAAGATCAGAAGATGAAAATACAATAGTAAAAGGTCCTATATATAGAGAACTAGTAGCCTAGGGTTTATAGATATGAGTAAATGACATAAAAATCCACTTCCGGGCCCACTTGGTGTGTGCTTGGGCTGAGCATTGAAGCATTTTCGTGTAGAGACTCTCCTTGGAGTTAAACACCAGCTTTGGTGCCAGTTTGGGCGTTTAACTCCCATTCTTGTGCCAGTTCCGGTGTTTAACGCTGGGAATTCTGAGGGTGACTTTGAACGCCGGTTTGGGCCATCAAATCTTGGGCAAAGTATGGACTATCATATATTGCTGGAAAGCCCAGGATGTCTACTTTCTAACGCCGTTGCGAGCGCGCCAATTGGGCTTCTGTAGCTCCAGAAAAGCCACTTCGAGTGCAGGGAGGTCAGAATCCAACAGCATCTGCAGTCCTTTTTAGTCTCTGAATCAGATTTTTGCTCAGGTCCCTCAATTTCAGCCAGAAAATACTTGAAATCACAGAAAAACACAAAAACTCATAGTAAAGTCCAGAAAAGTGAATTTTAACTAAAAACTAATAAAAATATACTAAAAACTAACTAGATCATACTAAAAACATCCTAAAAACAATGCCAAAAAGCGCACAAATTATCCGCTCATCACAACACCAAACTTAAATTGTTGCTTGTCCCCAAGCAACTGAAAATCGAATAAGATAAAAAGAAGAGAATATGCAATGAA
>NW_026264631.1:0-188 GCF_000817695.3 Arachis duranensis
GCCAGCTTTGGTGCCAGTTTGGGCGTTTAACTCCCAATTAGGTGCCAGTTCCGGCGTTTAACGCTGGAATTTCTGTAGGTGATTTTGAACGCCGGTTTGGGCCATCCAATCTTGGGCAAAGTATGGACCATCATATATTGCTGGAAAGCCCAGGATGTCTACTTTCCAACGCCGTTGAGAGCGCGCCA
>NW_026264631.1:454-2483 GCF_000817695.3 Arachis duranensis
TCAATTAATGATTTGATTCAACATATCAAGTATGTTGCCTTTTCTGTTGAGAAAGGTTTAATGTTTGAATCATATCTTTTCTTGTTGGGCAAGTCATTAATTTTTAAAATCAAATCTTTTTAAAATTGTTTTCAAATCATATCTTTTTAAAAGCATAACTTTTCAATCAAATCTTTTTAATCACATCTTTTTCAAAATAGTTTTCAATCATATCTTCTTGATTTCTAATTTCAAAATCTTTTTCAAAAATCACTTGATTTCTTTCCCACTTTTAGTTTTCGAAAATTATCAATCAATTCTTCAAAATGTTTTCAAAATCTTTTTAATTTTCGAAAATTACTTCCCTTCTTCTCACATCCTTCCATTTATGGAGTATCACTCCTCATCAATGCACAATTCGAACTCTGTCTAACTAAGTTCGAATTCTTCTACCTCCTTCTTCTATTTTTCTTTTCCTCTGACACCTCAAGGACTCTCTATACTGTGACATAGAGGATTCCACATTTTCTTGTTCTCTTCTCTTTCATATGAGCAGGAACAAAGACAAAGGCATTCTTGTTGAAGCTGATCCTGAACCGGAAAGGACCTTGAAGCGAAAGCTAAGAGAAGCTAAGGCACAAATCTTTGTAGAGGACCTAACCGAATTCTTCAAAGAAGAAGAACACATGGCAGCCGAAAATAACAACAATGCCAACAATGCAAGGAAGGTGCTGGGTGACTTTACTGCACCCACTCCCGACTTCTATGGGAGAAGCATCTCTATCCCTGCCATTGGAGCAAACAACTTTGAGCTTAAGCCTCAATTAGTTTCTCTAATGCAACGAGATAGCCTGGACTCTTGGGATAAGCTGGTCACAGCTTTCTTAGCCAAGTTCTTTCCTTCTCAAAAGCTGAGCAAGCTTAGAGTGGACGTTCAGACCATCAGAAAAAAAGATGGTGAGTCCTTCTATGAAGCTTAGGAAAGATACAAGCAGATGACCAAAAAATGTCCTTCTGACATGCTTTCTGAATGGAGCATCATAGGTATTTTCTATGATGGTCTCTCTGAACTATCCAAGATGTCTTTGGATAGCTCTGCTGGAGGATCTCTTCATCTAAAGAAGACGCCTACAGAGGCTCAAGAGCTCGTTGAAATGGTTGCAAATAACCAATTCATGTATACTTCTGAAAGAAATCCTGTGAACAATGGGAGTAGTTAGAAGAAAGGAGTTCTTGAGATTGATACTCTGAATGCCATTTTGGCTCAGAACAAAATATTGACTCAACAAGTCAATTTAATTTCTCAAAGTCTGTCTGGAATGCAAAATACACCAAGCAGTACTAAGGATACTTCATCTGAAGAAGAAGCTTATGATCCTGAGAACCCTTCAATGGAAGAGGTGAATTACCTAGGAGAACCCTATGGAAACACCTATAATTCTTCATGGAGAAATCATCCAAATTTCTCATGGAAGGATCAACAGAGACCTCAACAAGGTTTCAACAACAATAATGGTGGAAGAAACAGGTTTAGCAATGGCAAGCCTTTTCCATCATCTTCTCAGCAACAGACAGAGAATTCTAAGCAGAACCCCTCTGACTTAGCAACCATGGTCTCTGATCTAATCAAAACCACTCAAAGTTTCATGACTGAAACAAGGTCCTCCATTAGGAATTTGGAGGCACAAGTGGGACAGCTGAGTAAGAAAATTACTGAACTCCCTCCTAGTACTCTTCCAAGCAATACAGAAGAAAATCCAAAAGGAGAGTGCAAGGTCATCAACATGGCCGAATTTGGAGAGGAAGGAGAGAAAGTGAACGCCACTGAGGAAGACCTCAAAGGGCGTGCACTGACCTCCATTGAGTTCTCCAATGAGGAACCATGGGAATTTGAGGCTCAAAATGAGACCATAGAGATTCCACTGGACTTACTTCTGCCTTTCATGAGCTCTGATGAGTATTCCTCATCTGAAGAGGATGAGTATATCACTGAAGAGCAAGTTGCTAAATACCTTGGAGCAATCATGAAGCTAAATGACAAGTTATTTGG
>NW_026264631.1:2657-3012 GCF_000817695.3 Arachis duranensis
TCTGTGTGACTTAGGGTCAAGTGTGAACCTCATGCCTCTCTCTGTAATGGAGAAGCTAGGGATCTTTGAGGTACAAGCTACAAGAATCTCATTAGAGATGGCAGACAACTCAAGAAAACAAGCTTATGGACTTGTAGAGAATGTTCTGGTAAAAGTTGAAGACCATTACATCCCTACTGATTTCATAGTCCTAGAGACTGGGAAGTGCATGGATGAATCTATCATCCTTGGCAGACCCTTCCTAGCCACAGCAAAGGCTGTAATTGATGTTGATGGAGGTGAACTGATCATTCAAGTGAATGAAGAATCCTTTGTGTTTAAGGCCCAAGGATATCCCTCTGTCATCATGGAGAGG
>NW_026264631.1:3252-4613 GCF_000817695.3 Arachis duranensis
AAGCGCTTGTTGGGAGGCAACCCAATGTTATATTTTATCTATTCTCTTTTGTTATTTTATTTTATTTTGTAGGTTGATGATCATTTGAAGTCACAAAATCAATTGAAAAAGCAAAAACAGAATAAAAAACAGGAAGAAAAACAGCACACCCTGGAGGAAGAACCCACTGGCGTTTAAACGCCAGTGAGGCTAGCAGGTGGGCGTTTAACGCCCAGTCTGGCACCATTCTGGGCGTTTAACGCCAGAAAGGGGCACCAGACTGGCGTTAAATGCCAGAAAAGGGCAAGAACCTGGCGTTAAATGCCAGAAATGGGCACCAGCCCGGCGTTTAACGCCAGAATTGGCTCAAAACGTGATTTTGCATGCCATTTGGTGCAGGGATGATTCTTCCTTGACACCTCTGGATCTGTGGACCCCACAGGATCCCCACCTACCCCACCACCCTCTCTCTTCTTCACCCATTCACCAATCACCTCAACACCTCTTCCCCAAAAACCTTTCACCCATCAAACCCATCTTTCTCTTCACCACTCACACCTTAAACACTACTTCTTCCCCCTTTTTGACCGAACCACACAACCTCCTCCATCTCCTCCATTTTCTTCTTCTCCTCTATTCTTCCTTCTTTTGCTCGAGGACGAGCAAACCTTTTAAGTTTGGTGTGGTAAAAGCATTGCTTTTTGTTTTTCCATAACCATTTATGGCATCCAAGGCCGGAGAAACCTCTAGAAAGAGGAAAGGGAAGGCAAAAGCTTTCACCTCCGAGTCATGGGAGATGGAGAGATTCATCTCAAGGGATGCACTTTCCTCCATAAGACCTTCAAGAGGAAGAACAAGCCGCCATCACTGAGGTGGACCCGTTCTTTAATCTCCTTGTTCTTTATTTTCTTGTTTTTCGAATTTTTATGCTTATGTTTGTCAATGTTTGTGTCTTATGATCATTAGTGTCTTAGTGTCTATGCCTTAAAGTTATGAATGTCCTATGAATCCATCACCTTTCTTAAATGAAAACTGTTTTTATCACAAAAGAACAAGAAGTACAGGATTTCAAATTCATCTTTAAAACTAGCTTAATTAGTTTGATGTGGTGACAATACTTTTTGTTTTCTGAATGTATGCTTAAACAGTGCATATGTCTTTTGAATTTGTTTTTCATGAATGTTAAAATTGTTGGCTCTTGAAAGAATGATGAAAAAGGAGACATGTTACTGAGGATCTGAAAAATCATAAAAATGATTCTTGAAGAAAGAAAAAGCAGTGAATACAAAAAAAAAGGGAGAAGAAGCGAAAAAAAAAGAGAGACGAAAAAAAAAGAAAAAAGAAAGAGAAAAAGAAAGAAATAAAGTTGTGATCCAAGGCAA
>NW_026264631.1:9836-12118 GCF_000817695.3 Arachis duranensis
TTGAGGCCTTGAGAGCTTGTGGATAAGTGGTTTGGAAGTGCTCCGGTTGTGCTTGGGAAATCGGCTAAGGTATGGTTTCGGTTTTCCGTATCTAATATGTAATGTGGTAGGAAATACTTAGGCTAGAGGCCCTAAGATAGGCATTGAATTGTTGATGTTGTTGAATGATTGAGATATATGATGTGGTCATATATGTGATGATGATATTTGATGCCTTGGTGGTATGATTTATGAGAAATATACATGTTGTGATATATGCTTGATGATTGGTTATGGTTGAATGGTGGGTTGAACCATGTTGATGGTGAATATGATGTTGATTGTGTACAATAATAATTTATTGGAATTGGTGTTGTTGAGAATTGGCATGAGGAATAGTATATGATATGTCAATATGTTTGAGTTTGAGCCACTTGGGTGAAGTGGGTTAAAATGATGAGATAGTGATTTTGTATATTGTGGTAAAGTGTCAATGCGTGAGTTGAGGAGGCTTGATGTTGAATTTGATATATTTTTGATTGATTTCAAAGAAAAGCGATGAAATTGGCATGTTTTTATAGATTTTGAAAAGAGTTGAAAATGGCTTGTTTTGAGAATGGCACCTTGTGGTTTTTGGGCATACTTTGATGGGACATAACTTGGACTATGGATCACTGTTTTGTGCCAAATCTATTTAGAAATGAAATTGGATCCGGGATGTCCATGCCGTTCAAAGAACGGGTGAAAAACGATTTAAAAGGAGGAAGTTATGTCCGTCGGAAGATTGGGGTTTAAATCTGTGAATTCTGCAGCTTTTAACTTAGAAAATTTTTAGCAGAATGACCCCTTGCGCGTGGGCGCACCTGGCGCGTACGCGCCGATCTTCCAGAAAGCGCCATCCACGCGTGCGCGTGGTGTGCACGGGCGCGCCGATTGTGCTGCACCCAATGCCCAGCCATTTTCCAGAGAGTTATGCCAGAACTGTGCCAGTGTTGTGCCTGGGGCACGAGGGCACCCACGCGTACGCGTGGTTGACGCGTGCGCGTCGATTTGCTAGTTTTCAATCCACGCGTTAGCATGCATGACGCTTACGCGTCGATGAGTTTTTGAGGCCATCCACGCGTGCGCGTGGAGTGCGCGTACGCGTGGCCCTGTTTTCATCCCAAAGTTGATTTTTGAGTTTTAAAAGCCAAATCTCATATTTCTAAGCCTCCGATCTCACCATTTATGTCTTAAATCATTATGACATGCCTAGCTATTTAAAAGGGGCTAGTGAATGAGGTAACTTGCGAGTGAAGCAAGGGAAAAATGAATGATCATTGAGGATCAAGCATGATTATGTGAGATGCGGAGGATGGTGGTGGAAGTGCTTGTTATGCCATTGGCCGAAGGGCCGTAATTGTTTATATATTGGCTGGTTCTGGATTGAACCGTGAGCCGGGATAGCTGTGTATGCTATGAATATTGGCTGGTTATGGATTTAACCGTGAGCCGGAAGGCTAGATTATTGCCGTGTTACGGCGGAGCCATGATTATGGCCATGTACAAATGCATATATGCTGTTGAATGAATTGTGAATGTTGCACTTCCACTGTTGGAGATGAGAGTTTTCCTGGGAGGAAGCAGTGGCTAGCCACCACGTGCTCCAGGTTGAGACTCGAAGCTCTTTTGACCCTATGTCATAAGTGTGGTCGGGCACTGTGAAAGACCCAGATGGGCTCGCCCCCGTAAATATTCACCAGTGAGGGTGATGGATATAGATCATGATTATGATCAAGTTTATAACGAGTATAACTCGAGTTGGGGATGCGTGACAGAGGGACAGTCCAATGGTTAGCTACCAGAACTTGTCGGGTTGGCTCTATAACCGACAGATGATATCATCAGCCACTAGGAACAGGCATTCATCATATGCATACTATATGAATTGTTTGAGATTGCGTATTTGACTGCATATTACTTGCTAATTGTCTAAATGTCTTACTTGTTCCTAATTGTATATTTCTTGTCTGATATAACTGTGTTTGCTACATATTACTCCTGCTGGTGGTTGAGAGGTTTGAAGGAATTGGAAAGGGAAGTATTAGTTAGACTGAAGTATCTTTAGTCAGATGCCCTTTATGGTTTAGCTTGTTTATAAGCTTTGAATTATCTGGAGGAAGTTCTAGGATTGCCTTCGGCTTTCCTCTATTATTATGTATTATATACGTGGAAGCTGTTACCATGCTGGGGACCTCTGGTTCTCACCCATGCGGATTTTGTGGTTTTCAGATGCAGGACGTGAGGTGTCCCGCTGATGCATG
>NW_026264631.1:12184-24414 GCF_000817695.3 Arachis duranensis
GGACTATGTCTTGGTTTATATGTTTTGCTTAGATACTTTTATCTCCATTAAATAATACAAACTGTGATGACTCCTCTTATGGGAGATTTTGGAGAATAGGTTTCTGTATTTGTGTTCCTTTGGGTTTCCTTTGGGGTTTTCATTATTTTATCATATGTATATATTACTATGCTCGGACCGGTTATCTTCGCAGCCGGATTTTGAGTCTTGATATTCCTGTCTTTGACACTCCTTTTTATATATATAATCTCGCGTTGGTTATCCTTGTTCGTTACGTTATCGATCGGAGTGTTGCGCTTTTGAGTTGCGATTTTTGTTTTACCCATTTTTCTACAAAGGCTCCTAGTTATAATCAATCATTCATACTACTATACTTACTAAATTTTTATTTTAGAGGTCGTAATACCTTGCCATTGAGCAAAGGAGAATTGAGATCCAGATTTGCTTCCTGAGTTCATTGCTCTTCTTGGATCTTCAAATTCTCTTTTAGATTTTACAATTGAGCTAAGTTTCTTTCTGTCTTGTTCTTCAAGCAATTTTTCATTTCTGTTTGAATCTGTTGCACTTACTTCATCTTTTACTTCTTTGCTTGATTGCACTTTACATTTTCTTGTTGAAGTTTTAATTCCCAGCACCCAATCCCTTTTACTTTTCATGCAATTTAATTATTCTGCAATTATTCTAAGTGCTGCTTATTGCTTTCCTTTAAATTTCCTGCACCCAATTCCCTTTACATTTCCTGCAATTTACATTTCTTGTCAGTTAAGTTTCTGCAATTTACATTACTTGTTCTTTAAGCTTCCTGCCTATTTACATTCTGTCATTTACAATTCTTGTCAATTTACTTTCTGTTGGCTACGATTTCACTCAACTTCACTTCAATGTTAGCTTGACTAAACTAATCACCCACTAAAGTTGCTTGATCCATCAATCCCTGTGGGATCGACTTCACTCTAAGTGAGTTATTACTACTTGATGCGACCCGGTACACTTGCCGGTTAGATCTATGTGTTTGGAAAATTCGTTTTCCGCAAAAACACAATCAGCACGCGGCCGCGTGGGTCACGGGGTCGCGTGGGAGGCCGTTATTCCCATGTGACACGGACGTGTCGGCGACGCGGTCACGTGGGTCGATTTGTGCCTCTGGTATGCCTCTAGCCACGCTCCAGCGTGACTCTCTGTTCAACTTTCTTTTCTTCATAACGCACTGGTGACGCAGACGCGTCAGCGATGCTGTCGCGTCGCGTGCGTAAATTTTTTTTTTATTATGCAGTATGTAGAGTGCAATGCTTAATATGAATGCTATGCATGATTCCAGGTTCAGTAAAAATTCAAACAAACAAAACATACTAGAATTAAAACTGAAAAGGGACGATCATACCATGGTGGGTTGTCTCCCACCTAGCACTTTTAGTTAAAGTCCTTAAGTTGGACATTCTGGTGAGCTCCTTGTTATAGTGGCTTGTGCTTGTACTGATCCAGGAATCTCCACCAGTGCTTGGAATGCTAGTAGCCTCCGGGATCCCAAACTAGGCGCAGAAAGCCTTCAAGTAAGTTAAAGCAAGTAACAAGGCCCCAAGAGTGTTGATTGCCAGAATGAATTTCGGGGTCCCAAACCTTGCTTTTGCACCCGTCTTCTTGTTGAGCAATATTGTTCCATCCGGGTGGCAAGCAGTCTGAATTCTCACAGCAGTGACCCAACAGCTTCCGAAATCCTTTCAATTGAGCTTGACACCAATCCTTGCACCTCAAATTGAAGTGCGAAACCTCATTGAATCTTGCATACCATCTCTGAGTGCGAGTCATTTTCCTTTTACTCTTAAAGCCACAGAGAACTCTAAGCTGGCCATCTGTTTCAAGTAAACCGTATTCAAGTGGAAAAATAAAGATAAGAGTCAAGGATTTTACCCACTTGAAGTCTGTGTTGGTTGGTAGTGGCCTTGGGATCAGTATTTTTAGTGGTTTTGCAAGCTCTACTCCCTTGTGGTCTTCAGTGAATTCCTCCACTTCCTTGCAAACCTTTTCCATTCCAGCCATGTCCTAGTCAAAGTCCTCCATATCTTCCTCATCACTTGAGTCATAATTAGGAGGTTGAGAAAAGTCGACCTCTGCATCATCTTCGTATTTACTTGGGGAAGATTCTTCTGTCTCAAAGAATTCACTTGCGGGTGCAAGTTCATCACTAGGAGGACTTGACTGGTGACTATCATCATCAAGGAAACATGCATCTTGAGTTACTCCATCCAGTTCTTCATAAGATATCTGCATTGGAGGCTGTGCAACATCCTCTTTAGCGTCAATTGTAACATCCTTAACGGGGTCTTCCATGACTCTGTATTTCCTAGGAGGTTCAGCATCTCCTAAATCTTCAACCAACTCTTCTTCTTCTACAATGACAACGTCCACTACTTGTTCTAGTACGAAGTTATGCTCTATGCTGTCCACTGGAGTCTCTAGTGTTTTCTTCGTGTTGCGTTCTTCATTAGATTCTCCACATAAAGCCATGGGAGTCTGTTGAGTGTCTGAATGTCTGGAAGATAATTGATTTATTGCTTGCTCCAGTTGATGAAGGGTTGCATTGAACTGGTTTACTAATTCCTCGAAGCGAACCTGTGATTTTTGGCTTGATGGATATGGACATGGTGCGTAGGAGAGTGGTGGTTCTTGGGAGTAATTGGATTGGCATTGGGGCGGATAAGGATTATATGGTGGCGAATGGTGAAAGGAAGCTTGTGAGTGTGGTGGTTCGAAATTATGTCGAGAGGATGGTCTCTGAGCATAGGGTGGGGCTTGTTGGTGGTTACAAGGCGGTCCACCAAATCTATCAGTTGGACATGCATTGTAAAATGGTCTCTGTCCATGATATCTAGGAGGATGTTGTTGCCTAAAGGGTTGATCAGATCCTCTTGGCTTCATCCATCTTTGATTGCTGAGACCTTGACGCATAGTCTTGTTATAGCTTCCATTCCTTGCAACAAAATTAGAACCAAACTCAAAGCGAGAGGGGTGAGAATTCATAATAGCTATCAGAAATAAGAGGGAAGAGAGAAAACAAATAAACAAGTAAAAGAAAACTATTTTTTTTGAAAAATATTTACAATAACCAATAATAAGGCACACGTTTGCAATTCTCCGGCAACGGCGCCATTTTGAAGAACTGAAGATTGATGGTTTAGAGGTAACTCTCGTTGTAAGTATAATTACTAAACCAAGCAATCAACCTTTCTTACAAACGTTTTAGTTGTCACAAGTAACAAACCCCTAAATAAATTGATAATCGAAGTATTTAAACCTCGGGTTGTCTTCTCAAGGAATTACAGGGAGGTATGTTCTTATTATTAGTTATGAGTTTGTAAATTGGGGTTTTGGAGTTTGGGCAATGGACACAGGTATATTTAAATGACAAGTAAAATAAATTAACAATAATAAAATCTCTTGGCAAGGTATGAAGAACTGGAAGTCCTATCCTAGTTATCCTTATCAATTATGATGAGAATTAAATTTTTCTCCCACTTTGTTAACCTCTAACTATGAAGGTAAGTTAAGTGGATGAATTAATTTGAATCCTCAAGTCCCAGTCTTTCCTTGGGAAAAGTTGGAGTTACTGGATCTCGAATTAATTCTTGAAGAATTCCAATTTTCAATCAACAATGAGTTTGATAACTCAAGAGTCACCAATTATTTAACCAAAGCCAAAAGGGAAAATATCTAAATTAAATTAAAAGCATTCATATAAATAAAACAATCATAAAGTGAAATACCTCAAATAACATTAATTAAGAAAATCAATCCAAACATGAAGAGTTCACAAACTAATTTGGGAAAATATATAAAAGGAATATTGAACATGTGATTGAAGAAGATGAAATCCTAATCCTAATCCTAATCCTAAGAGAGAGGAGAGAACCTCTCTCTCTAAAAACTACATCTAAAACTAAAATTATGAATTATGAGAGCATGATCATGAATGGATGCATTCCCCCACTTTATAGCCTCTAATCTGTGTTTTTCAGGCCAAAAATTGGATCAAAAATATCCCAGAAATTGCCCCCTGCGTATTTTGATACGTTCAGGTCGCGGGCAAGTGACGCGGAGGCGTCGCCTACGCGGCCGCGCGGATAGAAGTTCGCAGATGCGACGTATCCGCGTGGATCACACGTTCGCGTCGCCTAGCGTCAGGGAAACTATGGCATATTATATATCAAATCGAAGCCCCGGATGTTAGCTTTCCAACGCAACTGGAACCGTGTCGTTTGGACCTCTATAGCTAAAGTTATAGCTGTTTGAGTGCGAAGAGGTTAGGCTGGACAGCTTAGCAGTTTCTCCAACTTCTTGTATTCCTTCCATTTTTGCATTCTTCCTTTCCATCCTCTGTGCCATTCCTGCCCTATAATATCTGAAAACACTTAACACACATATCAAGGCATCTAATAGTAATAAGAGAGGATTAAACATAGGGAACTTAAGGCCAAAGAAGCATGTTTTCAATCAAAGCACATAATTAGGAAGGCAAATGTAAAACCATGCAAATAATATGAATAAGTGGGTAAAGAGTTGATAAAATCCACTCAATTAAGCACAAGATAAACCATAAAATAGTGGTTTATCAGCCGCGCCGCCTACCTCCGCCGCCGTGTTGCTGCCACCACCACCACACTCCCACCATCTCTCTGATCCATACTTTTGTTCCTCTACACACCAGGTTCCGCTGAACACCAATTCCTCTATTAGTTCGTTAGTTAGTTGCATATTTTTCAAATTCTGTTCAAATTCGGATAGTTAGAGATGCATGATCATAGTGGATTTTAGGTTGTTAGGTAGCTAGGATGTGGTTAGTGGATTTAGGCCTCATAATTGCGCCGTTCTTGTTACCTATTTTTATCTGATTCGCAATTTTGAATTTGCTGTGATGATGATGTTGTTCATATGCTGTTCTTTAATGTTTGATGCTGCTATTATACTGTTCTTTAATGTTCTTGCTATTTGATACTCTTTTCAGCATTAATTTAATGTCATATGAACTGAATTGGTTGCTATTTATTCCTCGGGAACATCCAATTTTAGCCGGAATGCTGCCCAATTTTTTTCCAACAATTTTGTTTCCCTCAACTCCCATTCATGCATTGGTTTTGGTAATTTAGAATTTTGCACTAATTGGCTATAACCAAACCAATTCATGGATGCATGGGCTAGCTTTCTTACTCTTCCTGGTTCCTGATTAACAAACTGTATTATTGATGATTTCAGTTTCATTTTGCAATTCTGTTATTTATATGATTCATCATCAATAAACAGCAATCTTTATTTGAGTCTATTGTTCTTCAAGTTTGTGAATTTATTGTTAACAAGGAAATCCATTATCATGCCACTTACGTTAACTTCCTTTTTAACCACTAACCATTTTAACTTTCTAACTTCTCTTTTGGTTTTTACCTAACTACTTTAACTTTCTAACTCAAGGCATTATTACTATTTTTCCTAATTAACATGAATTCCACTTATCTTATATTTTGGATTGTGATTTTTTTACTCTCAGACTTTTAACTCGTATATAGTCCAAAATTTACTTATATTTAACTCATTTCATGCTTCTATTGCTCTTTTGCCTTTATGCTTATATTGATAAATCCTATTTGCCTACCTGTTTTCCTACTTTAGTTCTTAAACTAGATCCTGCAACTTCTGCTTTTCATGATGTCTGACCCCAAAAGTAAAGGAAAGGGCAAAGCAACCACAGGCAAAAGGAAAAGAGGCGAACCCTCCAACACTATCCTAGATATCCTCCATGACGATTCCTGGCGGGAAAAGCATTTTACCCCGCAGGAAAAGGCGGATCAGTTGCTGCCTGCCACAGACCAAGTCAAGTTTGCCAACAGATACTGTGAGCTTAAGTATCCGGTTCTTGCCACTTCCAGGAACCTATACCTGGAAAGGACCCTCAAAATCCCAAAAGAATGATGACTGCGCATCATGTACTCTTTTTCTTATCTAAAATGGCCATAAAAAGAGCATAATCTCATTTAATCAATGCAATTTCATGAACCAAATGATATATATTATGGTACATTGCTTTGAAATGGGATTGTGTTAAATTTCAGGTGAAAAGAGCAACAAAAGGGGAAGAAAACAACAAATAAAGTTGGGAGTGTGAAGTTGGACGTGCCACTTGAAGCTCTGGGCGTGGCACGCCAAGCTTTTGAAGCCAAATCTCAAAGAGGGCGTGCCACTTGATGCTATGGGCGTGGCACACCAAGTTTGTGAAGGCTAGATGTCAAAGAGGGTGTGGCACGCCAGGCTTAATTTCCAGAGGAGTGATTTTGAGCCCCACTATGGGCGTGGCATGCCAAGCATGAGCGTGGCACGCTGGGGCATATGCCAACCTGACCTCCTCTCATTCAAATGAAGCTATCTTTAGCTACACAATTCCAAATGAAGTGCTTCTAGTGCCATTAGAAAGTAGACATCCAGAGCTTGCTAACCATATATAACACTTTATAATGGACACTAGAATTGAGGAAGATATTGACCCCGAAAATACAAGAAGAAAAATACGTCACTGCAGAGTTACCAGCCTGACCTCTTCATCTTCAATAGAGCATAACTTGCGTTGTAGAGATCCAAATGAGGTGATCTTGGTGGAGTTAGAAAGATGACATCAAGAGCTTTTCAACGATATATAACACTTCATGGTGGACGTTAAAATCGGAGGTGAAAAAGGCTATTATTTCAGCGGTGCAAAACCTGGGCGTGCCACTTGATATCGAAGGTGTGGCACGCCAACTTTATTTTCATAATAGGCATGCCACTTGGAGTCTTGGGCATGGCACACCAATTCAAATGGCCAGAGAGAAGATTTTGGTGCATCATTGAAGGTGTGGCACACCAGTTTTGGGCGTGGCATGCCAGTTTCACAACATATGGGGCGTGACACGCCAGAAGTGGATGTGGCACGCCGGGCTACCTGACAGACTGACCTAGTCACCAAGGAATTGGGGCTCAATCAATCATGATTGCCAAGAGGTCAATGAGTTGCATGATTGAAGATGAGATGAAATCAATTAATTCGGAGAATGCAATATCTCTTGATCCCAATGTTTATTTTATCTTTCTTTCTTTTATTTACTTTGTGGTTATTTACATTTTCTGCACTTTACATTTCCAGCACTTTACTTTCTTGTACTTTACTTTCCTTGCCATTTACTTTCTTGCACTTTATTGCTTTCCTTTAATTTCAAGTCATTTACATTTCTTGTTGATTATCACTCAAACTTGAATCGTCTAACTAGAATAATTGATCAACTATTGCTTGCTTAATCCAATTAATCTCTGTGGATACGATCCCACTCCATTGTGGGTTATTACTTGACGATAATTTTGGTGCGCTTGCCAAAGAATGGATTCATTATATGTGGGTAGTGAATTTCGGCTCATCAAGTTTTATGGTGCCGTTGCCGGGGATTAATTGTGATTAACAAACTACCGGTTGGTTGATTACCTAGATTAGACATTTTTTTCTTTATTTTTTTGTTTTTGTCACTTAATTTCTTTTTATTTTCTCTTGCTACTAAGGTGTTTGTGTTATTACCTCACTAAGAATCCCTCATCTGTGACAATGGGAATTCTAATTTCTTTTGGTGATTATTGTTTGAGATAGAGCATGTTGCAAGTAAAAATGGAGTTTACCTCATCCTTTGATCAATCATATCATATGGGATATTGCCCACCACCACAAAATAATTCAAGTCATTATCCTAATGGTGGCTGGAAATATCACCAAGAAATGATAAATTATGAGCAATCCATCCAACTGGGATATGCTCCAGGACCACAAAATAATCAATCAAATTTCATGGGAAACTTTCCACCACCACAGAATGACTCACGTTATTATGCTCATGGTGGGTAGAAGTTTCAAGAACATGAAATGGGGTACTTCTCAGAGCCACAAATTGGTCCATATTTTGATCACTACTCAACTTGTGGCTGGGGAAGGGAATTTAATGCTGCATACCCCATTTATCAAGAACCATCACCCAATAATTGTCCAACCTATGCACCTCCACAAACTCATCAAAAACTTTCTTTGGAATTTGTATTAGAACAACTTTCCCAGACCTAAGCCTCAATTGTCCATCTCATTGAGTCCTTAAGGGATAAGTTCTTAAGGGAAAAGAATAGAGAAAGGATTAGATATATGAAAATCTTAAGGAGAAATCAAGAAGAGCACGTGAGCCAAATGGCACAACAAATTGTTGATGAACCAACCAATGTTTTCCCTTGGCCAGGGGAAGAATATCATGCCATTAGCTCAAGGAGTGGAGAAGTGCTTAATGAGGGTGAAAATGAGGAATTGGTAGAGCAAGAGAAAGATATCTTTGTACCAAGAAAGCTACCATTCCAAGAAGTTCTTGATGAAGAGGACACTCCAACCATCTCACAACACCCAAGTTCTGAAAATAAAGAAGTGAAGGCAATTAACCAAAGCACTGGAATAAGGATTGTGACCAAGAAACAATTAGCAATATCCATGAAGAAGAGGTCAACCAAAAGCCATCTCACCCCTACCACAACAAGCAAGTTTACTTAAGCTAACAACAAAAGAAAGCTTGCTGGGAGGCACTCAAAACAGGGGACATCAACTGGCTCATCTTTCCTCTTGAGGTCATTCCTCTTAACAAACTAGAAGAAGAGGAAGAAAGTTGAGAACAACATGTCAAGCTAATGACATTAAAAGAGCGCTTGTTGGGAGGCAACCCAACCGTAGGTAACATTTTCTTTCTTTGCTTTGTTTATTTTCAATAATTTGGCATATGATTGCATTCTAAGTTTGGTGTTGCCATGCAACAATTTGATTTCCTAAGCTTCACTGGGCACTTGCATCATTCTAAAATGAAGGTGTCACACTAAGTTTGGTGTTGCCACTTATTTTTCATGCTTTGTGCCATGCACGCCACTTATTAACGCAATTATATTGTCTCTGTTTTACTTCTTGTGCCCTTATTGTATCCTTAACTTTGCTTGTTTGAGCACATGCATCACTCATATTTCATTGTTAAAGACACTCATGAACCATCATAAACCCTATTAACACTGTTTTAATTGTTGCTTGAGGACAAGCAATCATTCGAAGTTTGGTGTGGGAAGGGGAAGAATAGGAGGAAAATGACAACAATAATGAAGATAAACTACAAGGTGGTAAAGTTCCTTTTCCTCTTATTTGCTTCCAGTATTTTAAATTGCATGATTGTCTTCTATTTCCTTGTATGCATGTGTGATTGCTCCATTAAATAAGCATAGCTTGATTGTTGAATTGTAACATGTGCTATGACATTATGACTACCATCTTGAGTCTTGTGAGTTCAAAAGCAAATAAGTATCATGATCATAAACAAACAAGGCCATTAAAGAAGAAGTTAGTATGAGCTTATAAGTATTGGAAGGCTAGCATGATTATTGTTGCTCAATTGCATTTGAGTTTGTTTAATTGAAGTTTTCATCTAGGACATTTTATGAAATTTTTTAAATCATGAAAACCTTGAAGAAGCAAAATTCAAATAAGACAAGAAAAAGAAAAGGAAAAGAATGAGAAAGCTGAAGGCTCTGAGTATCAATGGCAATTCATTTGTTAAGTACTTGTGGTGTTTATGTATCAAGCAAAAAGCTTGAAAACAAAATTCTTAGAGTCAAGGCTAGGCTCAAGTGCAAAAGCACTCCCTCAAAGCTCAAGGCTCTGAGCATCAATGATTAGAGAAGTAAATAAAAGAAACAAATGAGCTAAAAGAGTCCTCTAATTAAATGCTTGTGGTGCTTATGTATCAAGTGGTAATACTTGAAGACAAAGCATTTAGAGTCGTAGCTTTCAACATATGGTGCAAAGCACCCAAAAAGTAAGCTAAGAAAAGAATGAAAAGCTTGTTTCAAGGAAGGATCATAAAGAAAAATATTTCATAAAATGAGCTAGATAGAAGCATTAATCATTTGAATTTCTTTTGTGATTGTAGCATGCATAAGAAACTAGCTAACCATGAACATAAATATTGCTATTCTTCTCACCTTGGTTTGTCAAACTTTATTGTATGATTCTGTATTTGCTTGAGGACAAGCAAAGTTTAAGTTTGGTGTTGTGATGACTACGCATCATGTACCCTTTTTCTTATCTAAAGTGGCCATAAAAAGAGCATAATCTCATTGAATCAATGCAATTTCATGAACCAAATGATATATATTATGGTACATTGCTTTGAAATGGGATTGTGTTGAATTTCAGGTGAAAAGAGCAACAAAAGGGGAAGAAAACAACAAATAAAGTTGGGAGTGTGAAGCTGGGCGTGCCACTTGAAGCTCAGAGCGTGGCACGCCAAGCTTTTGAAGCCAAATCTCAAAGAGGGCGTGCCACTTGGTGCTATGGGCGTGGCACACCAAGTTTGTGAAGGCTAGATGTCAAAGAGGACATGCCACTTGGTGTCTTAGGCGTGGCACGCAAGGCTTAATTTCCAGAGGAGTGATTTTGAGCCCCATTATGGGCGTGGCACGCCAAGCATTGGCGTGGCACGCCGGGGCATATGCTAGCCTGACCTCCTCTCATTCAAATGAAGATATCTTAAGCTTCACAATTCCAAATGCAGTGATTCTAGTTCCATTACAAAGTAGACATCTAGAGCTTTCTAACCATATATAATACTTTATAATGGACACTGGAATTGAGGAAGATATTGACCCCAAAAATACAAGAAGAAAAATACGTCACTGCAGATTTACCAGCCTGGCCTCTTCATCTTCAATGGAGCATAACTTGGGTTGTAGAGGTCCAAATGAGGTGGTCTTGGTGGTGTTAGAAAGCTGACATCAAGAGATTTCCATCGATATGTAACACTCCATGGTGGACGTTAAAATCGGAGGTGAAAAAGGCCATTATTTCAGCGGTGCAAAACCTGGGCGAGCCACTTGATATCGAGGCGTGGCACGCCAGCTTTATTTTCATAATGGGCGTGCCACTTCTAACCTTGGGCGTGGCACGCCAGTTCAAATGGCTAGTGGTGGGCGAAATTGTGAACAATACTTTTTCACAACTCTCATAATCCCCGGTCATGAGCCCCAAGAACTTGGTGCTCAATACCATGGCATTACACAACTTCGCACAACTAACCAGCAAGTGCACTGGGTCGTCCAAGTAATACCTTACGTGAGTAAGGGTCGATCCCACGGAGATTGTTGCTATTGAAGCAAGCTATGGTCATCTTGTAAATCTTAGTCAGGCAAACTCAAATGGATATGGTGATAAACGAAAATAACACAAAGGTAAAGATAGAGATACTTATGTAATTCATTGGTAGGAACTTCAGATAAGCGCATGAAGATGCCTTCCCTTCCGTCTCTCTGCTTTCCTACTGTCTTCATCCAATCCTTCTTACTCCTTTCCATGGCACCACAGACAAGGTTAGAGCTTCCGGATTCTCTTGAATGCCGCCATTAGTTCTAGCCTATACCACGAAGACTCTGATCTCACGGAATGGTTGGCTCGTTTGTCAGGCGAGCACTCGGTTGTCAGGCGATCAACCATGCATCGTGCAACCAGAAATCCAAGAGATATTCACTAGGGCCTCAGATGCTTGTAGAACAGAGTGGTTGTCAGTCACCCTTGTTCATGGGTGAGAATGATGATGAGTGTCACGGATCATCACATTCATCAAGTTGAAGAACAAGTGATATCTTGGACAAAGAACAAGCGGAATTGAATAGAAGAACAATAGTAATTGCATTAATACTCGAGGTACAGTAGAGCTCCACACCTTAATCTATGGTGTGTAGAAACTCCACCGTTGAAAATACATAAGAACAAGGTCTAGGCATGGCCATGAGGCCAGCCCCATGATCTAAGATAGCATAAGACTATTCGAAGATAGCTACCCAGATGAAAATATAATAGCAAAAGGTCCTATTTATAGAGAACTAGTAGCTTAGGGTTTACAAAAATGAGTAAATGACGTATAAATCAACTTCTGGGCCCACTTGGTGTGTGCTTGGGCTGAGCAATGAAGCATTATTCGTGTAGAGACTCTTCTTGGAGTTAAACGCCAGCTTTGGTGCCAAGTTGGGCGTTTAACTCCCATTTAGGTGCCAGTTCCGGCGTTTAACGCTGGAATTTCTGTAGGTGACGTTGAACGCCGGTTTGGGCCATCAAATCTTGGGCAAAGTATGGACTATCATATATTGCTGGAAAGCCCAGGATG
>NW_026264631.1:25684-26306 GCF_000817695.3 Arachis duranensis
TATGGAGTGCTTGAGCTCCTCAATGTCTCTTCCTTGTCTTTGTTGCTCCTCTCTCATGATTCTTTGATCTTCTCTAATTTCATGGAGGAGAATGAAGTGTTCTTGATGCTCCACCCTTAGTTGTCCCATGTTGGAACTCAATGCTCCTAGGGAGGTGTTTAGTTGCTCCCAATAGTCTTGTGGAGGAAAGTGCATCCCTTGAGGCATCTCAGGGATCTCAGCGAGGGGTCTCTTGTTTGCTCCATCCTTTTCTTGGTAATGGGCTTATCCTCATCAATGGGGATGTCTCCCTCTATGTCAACTCCAACTGAATAACAGAGGTGACAAATGAGATGAGGAAAGGCTAATCTTGACTTGTCCGCCACCCTATAGAGTTCTTGGGCTATAACCTCATGAACTTCCACTTCTTCTCCCATCATGATGCTATGAATCATGATGGCCCGGTCTAGAGTAACTTCGGACCGGTTGCTAGTGGGAATGATTGAGCGGTGGATAAACTCCAACCATCCTCTAGCCACAGGCTTGAGGTCATGCCTTCTCAATTGAACCGGCTTGCCTCTTGAATCTCTCTTCCATTGGGCGCCCTCTTCACAAATGACTGTGAGGACTTGGTCTAACCTTT
>NW_026264631.1:27423-27858 GCF_000817695.3 Arachis duranensis
CCTCTATCAACATCAATCACAGCCTTTGCTGTGGCTAGGAAGGGTCTGCCAAGGATGATGGATTCATCCATGCACTTCCCAGTCTCTAGGACTATGAAATCAGTAGGGATGTAATGATCTTCAATTTTCACCAAAACATCCTCTACAAGTCCATGAGCTTATTTTCTTGAGTTGTCTGCCATCTCTAGTGAGATTTTTGCAGCTTGCACCTCAAAGATCCCTAGCTTCTCCATTACAGAGAGAGGCATGAGGTTTACACTTGACCCTAGGTCACACAAGGCCTTCTTGAAGGTCATGGTGCCTATGGTCCAAGGTATTGAAAACTTCCCAGGATCCTGTCTCTTTTGAGGCAGTTTCTGTCTAGACAAGTCATCCAATTCTTTGGTGAGCAAAGGGGGTTCATCCTCCCAAGTCTCATTTCCAAATAACTTGTCA
>NW_026264631.1:27992-28993 GCF_000817695.3 Arachis duranensis
AGAGCTCATGAAAGGCAGAAGTAAGTCCAATGGAATCTCTATGGTCTCATTTTGAGCCTCAGATTCCCATGGTTCCTCATTTGGGAACTCATTGAAGGTCAGTGCACGCCCATTGAGGTCTTCCTCAGTGGCGTTCACTGCCTCACCTTCCTCTCCAGATTTGGCCATGTTAATGGCCTTGCACTCTCCTTTTGGATTTTCTTCTATATTACTTGGGAGAGTACTTGGAGGGAGTTCAGTAATTTTCTTGCTCAGCTGTCCCACTTGTGCCTCCAAATTCCTAATGGAGGACCTTGTTTCAGTCATGAAACTTTGAGTGGTTTTGATTAGATCAGAGACCATGGTTGCTAAGTCAGAGGGGTTCTGCTTAGAATTCTTTGTCTGTTGCTGAGAAGATGATGGAAAAGGCTTGCTATTGCTAAACCTGTTTCTTCCACCATTATTGTTGTTGAAACCTTGTTGAGGTCTCTCTTGATTCTTCCATGAGAAATTTGGGTGATTTCTCCATGAAGAATTATAGGTGTTTCCATAGGGTTCTCCTAGGTAATTCACCTCTTCTATTGAAGGGTTCTCAGGATCACAAGCTTCTTCCTCAGATGAAGCATCCTTAGTACTGCTTGGTGCATTTTGCATTCCAGACAGACTTTGAGAAATCAAACTGACTTGCTGAGTCAATATTTTGTTCTGAGCCAATATGGCATTCAGAGTATCAATCTCAAGAGTGGAAGTCCATGGAACTTGCAATTCTGTTGCATTAGAGAAACTAATTGAGGCTTCAGCTCAAAGTTGTTTGCTCCAATGGCAGGGATTGAGATGCTTCTTCCATGGAAGTTAGAATTTGGTGCAGTAAAGTCACCAAGCATCTTCCTTGTATTGTTGTTGGGTTCGGCCATTACTTCTTTTTTGAGATTCTCTATAAGGTTTTCTCTGGATTGTTGTGCTTTAGCTTCTCTTAGCTTCTTCTTCAGAGTCCTTTCAGGTTCAGGATCTGCTTCAACAAG
>NW_026264631.1:29046-30235 GCF_000817695.3 Arachis duranensis
TCAACAAGAATGCCTTTGTCTTTGCTCCTGCTCATAAGAAAGAGAAGAGAACAAGAAAATGTGGAATCCTCTATGTTACAGTATAGAGATTCCTTTAGGTGTCAGAGGAAAAGACGAGTAGAAGACAGAAGTGGAAAATTCGAACTTATCAGAGAAGAATGAGTTCGAATTTTACATTAAGGAATAATGTTAGTCCATAAATAGAAGGATGTAGGAAGAAGGGAAGTAATTTTCGAAAATTAAGTAAAAGATTTTGAAAACATTTTGAAAACATTTTGAAAAACACTAATTAATTTTCGAAAACCAAGAGTGGGAAAGAGATCAAGTGATTTTTGAAAAAGATTTTGAAATTAGAAATTAAAAAGATTTGATTGAAAATTGTTTTGAAAAAGATATGGTTAAGAGGATATGATTAGTTTAAAAAAAATGATTGAGAAGATGTGATTTGAAAAACATTTTAAAAAGATTTGATTTTAAAAATTAAAAACTTGGCTAACAAGAAAAGATATGATTCAAACATTAGACCTTTCTCAACAGAAAAGGCAACAAACTTGAAATGTTAAATCAAATCATTAATTGTTAGCAAGTATCTTTAAAAGTGGAAAGAAAGTAATTTTGAAAAGGATTTGATTGAAAAATTGATTTGAAAAAGATTTGATTTTGAAAAGATTTTGAAAACTTGAAAAAAAATGATTTGAAAACAAAATCTTCCCCCTTTAGCCATCCTGGCGTTAAACGCCCAGAATGGTGCACATTCTGGCGTTTAACGCCCAAACTTATACCATTTTGGGCGTTAAACGCCCAACCAGGTACCCTGGCTGGCGTTTAAACGCCAGTCTGTCCTTCTTCACTGGGCGTTTTGAACGCCCAGCTTTTTCTGTATAATTCCTCTGCTGTATGTTCTGAATCTTCAATTCTCTGTACTATTGACTTGAAATGACACAAATTAAAAATATTTTTGGATTTTTAATAATAAGAAAAAAATCAAAATGCAACTAAAATCAAAGAGCAATGCATGCAAGACACCAAACTTAGCAGTTTGTACACTACTAATACCATCAAAATGCACATGATAAACAACAAAACACTCAAGTCAATAGAATTTAAGAATCAGAACAAGGAAATCATCAAGAACAACTTGAAGATTAATGAAGACACATGCATGAATTCGAAAAATGCAAGAAGAACA
>NW_026264631.1:31996-46294 GCF_000817695.3 Arachis duranensis
TTGGGCTGAGCATTGAAGCTTTCATGTGTAGAGGCTTTTCTTGGAGTTAAACGCCAGCTTTTTTGCCAGTTTGGGCGTTTAACTCCCATTTTAGTGCTAGTTCCGGCGTTTAACGCTGGAATTCCTGAGGGTGACTTTGAACGCCGGTTTGGGCCATCAAATCTTGGGCAAAGTATGGACTATCATATATTGCTGGAAAGCCCAGGATGTCTACTTTCCAACGCCGTTAAGAGCGCGCCAATTGGGCTTCTGTAGCTCTAGAAAATCTACTTCGAGTGCAGGGAGGTCAGAATCCAACAGCATCTGCAATCCTTTTTAGTCTCTGAATCAGATTTTTGCTCAGGTCCCTCAATTTCAGCCAGAAAATACCTGAAATCACAGAAAAACACACAAACTCATAGTAAAGTCCAGAAAAGTGAATTTTAACTAAAAACTAATAAAAATATACTAAGAACTCAACTAAAACTATCAAAAACATACTAAAAACAATGCCAAAAAGCATACAAATTATCCGCTCATCAGCTAGAGAGGAGATTTTAGTGCATCATTGAAGGCGTGGCACACCAGTTTTGGGCGTGGCACGCCAGTCTTGTTGATTATCACTCAAACATGAATCGTCTAACTAGAATAATTAATCAACTATTGCTTGCTTAATCCAATTAATCTCTGTGGATACGATCCCACTCCATTGTGGGTTATTACTTGACGATAATTTTGGTGCGCTTGCCAAAGAATGCATTCATTATATGTGGGTAGTGAAGTTGAAGTTGATAATCCGGTCAGGCCACACCGACATCCCCTCCGAGTCGAACACACTATCTGAGCCATCTGAGGAGGAGGCGGATGACCAGGAAGAGGATGCATGAGCTAAGGCTGAGCAGGCAAGACCCGAGCAGGCAGAGCCCCAGCATGAGGAGCCTCAACAGACACAGCCAGCAGACCCACAGGCACCTATACAGGCAGAGCCTCAGACACTTTTACTGCCAGAGCCCATACAGACAGCACCAGCACACCCTTCTGGAGATGACACTTCTTCACACCCATCTTGATAGAGCATCGAGGACGATGCTATAATTTAAGTGTGGGGAGGTCGCCATCTCTGGCGAATCTTTTTGGTGAACCACTACATACTCTTCTATCTTATTTTGTTTATTTCTCTGTATTTTATTTTATTTTATTTTTATGTTATCTTATCTTATTTTGTCTTTTAGTACTTGCACATTTTTCTTTTGCTTTTGCTATATTTTAATTTTATTTTTGTATTTTGCACTTTGGGCTGTATATATCTTAGATATTTAGCTTAATTTGCACTTTTAGCTTATCAGTTATAGAATATGTGGATTAATTAGTATAGTTTACCCTTTTAGCATATGATAAGTTGGTTTAATTGAAAATAAAAGAGTAAACTAGAAGCTTTAGTGTAACAGAATCAAAATAATCCACACACCTTGTATATATATGGCAATACATGTTGGTTAGTTAACAATATTTTTCAAGGAAAATACCTATTTTTATAAGAGCCATTCTAAGATTCACATTGAGTTGAATGGAAACTCTTAATTTCTACTTGCATGACATACATAACTGATATATGGTTTCTAAGCCAAAGAACATACAACCCGTGAGTTTTGAGCTTAATTGTATGGTTACATTCAACCATAAATTTCATTCTTGTGTGTTTCGCACTTCTTTTCTATGCTTGCAATCTTTACTTTGTTTTAGTCTATATGTCCGATATAGAATGTAGATACATACCTACATATGATTGAGGCCATTATTTAATTTTTTTCTCACTTATCCCAAATAAACCTACCTTTTATGTCACCCTTGCTAGCCCCCTTGAGCCTTTTAATCCCCTTCTATTCTATAACCCATTACTAGCCTTAAGTAGAAAAATAAATTAAAAATCCCAAGTTGAATCCTTGGTTAGCTTAAGATAGAAATTGTTTATCAAGTAAGTGTAGGGACATTTATGGGAACATGGGATGATAAGAAAAAGTATTAATTGATAAAATTATTTGAAATTTGGGAGCATAGTCATGTGAAATCAAAATAATCAAAACACCATATGCATTGATATATTGTTTTTAAATATGAAAAAAAAGTATTTATTATTAAGTAATTAAATAAGGGGACAACAGTACCCCAATGCAAAATAGAAGAATCAATGCACATGGGATAAAATAAAAAATATAAGTGGTGCATGATGGTGTTTTTGTGGAAAAATGAATTTCCAACACACAAATCCAACCGGCAAGTGTACCGGGTCGCATCAAGTAATAATAACTCACAAGAGTGAGGTCGATCCCACAGGGATTGATGGATCAAGCAATTTTAGTGGGTGGTGAGTTTAGTCAAGCTAACATTGAAGTGAATTTGGAGGAAGTGTAGCCAACAGAATTATAAATGACAGGGAATTTAAAGTTGCAGAAAGTAAATTGCATTGAAACTTAAAGAGCAAGAAATGTAAATTGCAAGAATCTTAAATGACAAGAAATGTAAATTGCAGTAACTTAAATGGCAAGAAAGATAAATGACTTGAATATAAAAGGGAATTGAGGAATGGGATTGCAGAATCTAAACAAAGAAGAAGTAAATTGCAACAATTAAGAGAGCAAAAATTAACTCAGAAACAGTAAGCATTCAGACAGAAAGGAAATAAAATGCAGAAGAGGTTCACAGAAGAACCCAAGTGAATTCTGATCTCAGGACTCAAGGGCTTAGGTAGCAGAGCCTAAAACCCAATTTGCCTTCCTAGATCCAAGTTCACAAAGCAATTGACAGAAATTTAAAGAAGAAGCAGTAAAGGAAATTGAAATTCAATTGATTATGCAGAAACAGAATTAAGGAGATTTTGGAATGGAGGTAGAGACAGAATTTCCTCAACTCATCACACCCAAAACTCAAAACAAGGAAATAAAAAAGACCCAAGCAAGAATGAGGAAGAAGAGAGATCAATTCTCCTCCCCAATTCTCAGAACTCTCGGTGGTGTCACCAAGAGAAGTTGCAAAGTGCAAAAAATAAAATTCAAAGCTCAAAGAAAGTGCAAAATTCAAAAGCAAGGCCAAAGGTTCCTAATTACATCAAACTAGCTCCTATTTATACACTTTCTATTTTTGGATTTTGGGATTTGGATGGGCTTTTGAATTGGTGAAGAAATGAATTGAAATGGGGATTTAATTTGGATTTTCGGCCCATGAAAATCACTCCCAGGAGGCTGCCCTGCCCTTGTGGAGGGCAGGGCAGAAAAATTGATGCATGGTGCGTGCTTTTGGTGCGGCTTGGTGCTGCCTTGGCGCAGCCTGATGCGTGAAACGCTGCCCTGCCCACGCCAAGGGCAGGGCAAGAAAATTTGATGCGCCAGAATTGTGTTGGTGCGCACGTTGATGCTTGCCGTGCTAAGTTGTGTGCGCGTTGGTGCTTCTTGGTGCTGCCAGGAATTGAGCTTGGTGCTTAGGATGCTGCCCTGCCCTTGTGGAGGGCAGGGCAATGTTGCCTTGGTGCACCACTTCCTTGACCGTGTGTCTCCCTCTTCGAGCCTTGGTGGAAGCATTTTGGTTTATTTTCGCTTGTTTTTGGCCCTTAAAGATGCCTCTCGTTCCTGCCTCAATTGTGCACCAAATATGGATTGCTATATATCGTTGGAAAGCTCTGAATGTCAGCTTTCCAACGCAACTGGAAGCACATCAATCGGACGTCTGTAGCTCAAGTTATAGCCCTTTGAAGTAGGCATGGTCATGCTGTGAGCGCCCAGATTTTAACTTAGCCAAAATTTGCTTCATCCTCACTTTGCTTCATCTTGATTTTGCCCTTGTGAGCCCGACATTGCCCTTGAGGAGGGCAGGGCAGAATTGCTTCTCAAGCTTGTTTCCTTATGTTGCCCTCCTAGAGGGCAGTGTGCCCTTGTGGAGGGCAATGTTTGCTTCCTCCCTTCCATGCGGCACACTTCTCATTCCTTTAACCACGCTTCCTTCTCCTTGGGTCACGCTTTCTTTAGGCCACGTTTTAACTAACAAAACAAGTGAAATTAGCTTGAAAAATGGGTATATGATGACTTGTCATCAGTGCATGAGTATGTAACACAAGTAGGAAAATTTGGGTAGCTAGGCAAGATTTTTAAAGTAGAGTATGTATATGTTAAGTGAGATCTTAGACTAGTCAAAGATTCACTTTATTAGCTCATTTAGCCTTATATACATACACCCTCACCATTACCTTAGCCCCATTACAACCTTGAAAAAGACCTCATGATGTTTGTATGTATACATTAGATATTTGTTGATTGGTTAGATAAAGAACAAAGTTTTAGAAAGCATGAATAGAAAAGAATAGAGTGATTAACCCAAACACTGAGTGATTGGAGAGTAAACACAAATCCAGTGAGGGTTCAATAGCTCATTCCCATATATCCATGTTTAATTATTAATTGTCTTGCAAGTTTGTGAACTATCTTAACTCAACTCAATTGTGACTGTGCTTTAATATGATTTAGCTTTAATTGTACATATATGATTCCTTGAAAATATGAATCAATTCAACCATATGTAAGCTTTATATATATATAAGTGAATAGTAAGTAGAATTGCATAACTCATTTAGGTAGCTTGCATTTAGAATAGATTGCATTGCACAAGATTCCACCATTTTACCTTCATTCTTTTCTCTTGGATTTAGCATGAGGACATGCTAATGTTTAAGTGTGGGAAGGTTGATAAACCACTATTTTATGATTTATCTTGTGCTCAATTGAGTGATTTTATCAATTCTTCACCCACTTATTCATATGAATTGCATGGTTTTACAATTCCTTCCTTATTTTATGATATACGTGAAAATATGTTTCCTATGCCTTAAAAATGTTAAATTTAATTATCCTTTAGTACCATTCGATGCCATGATCTATGTGTTGAGTATTTTCAGGCTTTATAGGGCAGGAATGGCTTACAGGACAGAAAGGAAACACGCAAAAATGGAAGGAACGCACAAAATAGAGTTTTTGAAGAATTGGCAGCGACGCAAACGCGTGAACGACGCGGACGCGTGACTAGCGCAAAACACAACTGACGCAGACATGTGACTGACGCAAACGCGTGTAAGAGAAAAACTCCAGATGACGCGAACGCGTGACCCACGCAAACGCGTGACGGACCCCACATGCAAAAAATTGCAGAAGTCACCCCCAGCGATTTCTGGACCCTTTTTCGGTCCAAATCCAAGCCCAGAAAACACATATTAGAGGCTATAAAGTGGGAAAATGCATCCATTCATGAGAGAACAATTCATACAACAAGAATGCAACATTCATTATTCACAATTTTAGGATTAGATGTAGATTCTAGAGAAAGAGGTTCTCTCCTCTCTCTTAGGTTTTAGGATTAAGACTTCTTTTAGTCATTAGATTGTTTCTTCATACCAGGTTCAATATTCCTTTATTTTGATTTCTCTTCTACTTTTAGATACTATAATGATTTTATTTATTAATGAATTATGTTGCCAAATTGGCTTATGAACTTTTTCATGTTAGATTTGATTTCTTTTATTAATGCAATTTGAGGTATTTTAGATATATGATTTTTATTTAGCTTTCTATATTCTTGGCTTTGGTTGAGTAATTAGAGACTCTTGAGTTATCAAACTCTTTTGTTGATTGATAATTGGAAGTTTCTAAATAACTTGAATTCTACTAACTCTAGTTTTTCTTTGGGAATTGACTAGGGCTTGAGGATTCATATTGATTTATCCACTTGACTTACCTTCATAGTTAGAGGTTGACTAAGTGGGAGCAACGAGCAATTCTCATCACAATTGATAAGGATAACTAGGATAGGACTTCTAATTTTCATACCTTGCCAAGAGTTTTCTTAGCTATTGATTTATTAATTCCTGCAATTTATTTCTCTTGTTCAAACCTTTCAAAAACCCAAAAAATACTGTTTTCTGTAACCAATAATAAAACACACCTCCCTGCAATTTCTTGAGAAGATGACCCGAGGTTTGAATACTTCGGTTTATAAATTTTACTGGGTTTGTTACTTGTGACAACCAAAACTTTTGCACGAAAGGATTCTCTGTTGGTTTAGAAACTATACTTACAACGCGAACTTATTTGTGAATTCTTTACCGATAGAAAATCCGCTCGTCAGCGTGCTTCTGAAATGGGAGGCACGACTTAACGAACTCTGTTGCTTCCTTTTGCAAATTTGGCCTGTAAAAACCAGCTCAGAGTACCTTTTTGGAAAGAGCTCGCTCCCCGAGGTGGTTACCGCACATACTACTGTGGACTTCGTCTAGAACTTTCATCGTAGCGGAGGTTGGGATGCATTTTATGAGGGGTGTAGATATTCCTCTCCTATATAGGACGTCGTGCACAATGGTGTAGTACTGTGCTTCTCATACTAGCCTTTTTGCCTCCTTTTTGTCTACGGGAAGTGCTTCAGACCTGAGATAGCTAATTATGGAAGTCATCCAGCCTTGATCCTGGTCTGATATACTCAAGACCTTCTTTTCTTCTAGGGTTGATGGATTTTGTAGCGTTTCTTGGATGAGGCTTCTATTGTTGCCCTTGGGTTTGGTGCTGGCTAGTTTTGAAAGTGCATTAGCTCGGGCATTTTGTTCCTGAGGTATATGTCGGATCTCATATCCCATGAATTTCCCGAGCTATTCTCTGGTCTTGTCTAGGTATTTCTTCATGGTGGGATCCTTAGGCTTCTATTTACGAGGTGACTACCTGTGAGTCGCTGAAAATTATGAGCTTTTGAGCTCTGACTTTCCTAGCCAACTTCAAACCCACCAGTAGAGCTTCGTATTCAGCTTGGTTATTTGAGGCAGAAAACTCAAACTTTAAGGAGAGCTCGAGTTGAGTTCCTTGATTACTTTCTAAGATGACTCCAGCTCCACTCCCGGCTTTGTTTGATGAACCGTCAACGTAGAGGTTCCAGCTAGTGGGGGTGTCTGGTGTGTCGGTGTATTCTGCAGCGAAGTCGGCCAGGTATTTTGACTTGACGGCTGTCCGAGCTTCGTACTTGAGGTCAAACTTGGACAACTTGACTGCCTATTGTAGAATCCTTCCAGCTAAGTCTATCTTTTGTAGAATACTTTTTATAGGTTGGTTGGCCCGTATTCTGATAGTATGGGTCTGAAAGTATGGTCGAAGTCGTCGAGAAGTAAGTATAAGGTCATAGGTGAACTTTTCTATTTTTTGATAGTTTAGTTCAGCCCCCTGCAGGGCCTTACTGATGAAGTAGATAGGTTGTTGCCCGTTTTCTTCTTCTTTGACTAGTGCTGAGGCTATCGGCCGACTTCCTACGGTAAGGTATAGGATTAGTTCTTCACCTTTCCTGGGTCAGGTTAGGATAGGTGGTTGTCCCAGGAATGTCTTGAAGTCTTGGAAGGCTTGTTCACATTCTAAGGTCCATTCAAACCTTTTTCCTTTACTTAGTGTTGTGTAGAAAGGGAGAGACCTTAAGGCCGATCCAGCTAGGAATCTGGACAGAGCTGCTAGTCTTCTGTTGAGCTATTGTACTTCTCTGACACAGGTCGGGCTTTTCATGTTAAGTATGGCCTAACATTTATCTAGGTTTGCTTCAATCCCTCTCAGGGTGAGCATGAAGCCTAAGAATTTGCCAGCTTCTACCGGAAGGTGCACTTTACGGGTTAAGTCTCATCCCATGCTCTCTTATGGTGTCAAACACTTCATAGAGGTCGGATAATAAGGTTTCCTCTTTTTGTGTTTTTACGAGCATATCGTCGACATACACCTCCATTAGCTTTCCGATGTGATTGGCGAAAACATTATTCATCAACCTCTAGTATGTAGCCCTTGCGTTCTTGAGTCTGAAGGGCATGACTATGTAGCAGTAGATTGCTTTTGGAGTTAGGAATGAGGTTTTTTCTTGGTTGAGCTGATACATTGGGATTTGGTTGTATCTCGAGTAGGCGTCCATGAAGGAAAGGTATTTGTATCCTGATGAGGCATCGACCAGCGTATCTATATTCGGGAGTGGGTAGGGATCTTTTGGGCAGGCTCTGTTGAGGTCGGTGTAATTAGTGCACATCCATCACTTTCCATTTGACATTTTGACCAATACTACATTGGCTAGCCATAATAGATACTTTACCTCCCTTATGAACCCTGCCTCTAACAAGGCCTGTACCTGTTCTTCTACAGCTTGCAATTTCTCTGGACCGAGCTTCCTACGTTTCTGTTGTACTGGCTGGGCTCCTGGGTATACTGCCAGTTTATGGCATATTAGTCGGGGATCGATGTCGGGCATGTCCGCAGCTGTTCCGAGGGTTACCTGAAGCTGTAGGTAGATCTCGGATGAGACTTCTGTATTGGTCGGCGCTGTGTGTCCGACTTGATGGTACTGGTCAGAGTCGCCGTATCCGACTTGTTGGACTGCAGGGTCATGCTGATCCTTCGTCACCGGAGGGTGGTGGTACCTACAAGGGTCTCCGATGCTTAAGTTAGCAAGGGTATTAAGCAGATTTTTAGTAGAATCAGAATATGAGTTATACCTAGGTGCTCCAGTGTATTTATAATAGTGTGGATTGACCTTTCTAGAGATAAGATAGTTATCTTATCTTATCTTTGAGTGAAGTCATCTTATCTTTAAAAGGAACCGCCTTTATCTTTCTAGGCTTTGGCTGCCTTTAAATTGGGTTGTGTCCCTTTATTTGGGCCTGCTTTGGGCTCTTCTGGCGATTTGGCTGAACTCTTTGTGAAGAGGTCGGTAATGGACCAACCTTCCAAGAGGTCGGTCATGGGCCAACCTTCTAAGAGGTCAGTCATGGGCCAACCTTCTAAGAGGTCAGCCAACCCGGTCCTTTATAGCTCGAACCGATGCATGAACAGTGCCCCTGCTTGAGTTTGGATCTTTCTGTGAGATCGTGCTTTCAGAGCTTCGATCTCTTTAGGGAAGTCGTGCTCAAGCATCCTGACTTCTGGTATTGCCCCTTTTAGTTTGTTGTGGGGGCTTTTCAGCCTTCTTCCGACTTGTTTGTCTTCACTGTTCGGGCTTTTTTAGTCATAATCCAACAACTTTTTAGGTAGTGTTCTGATGGGGAACCTCTTTATAGTTTGTTTGGATGACATTTTAGCGCCGTTTTGATTTGTGCTCTTGCTTTTTAAGTAGTGTCTTTTTTTTCAAGACTTCGTACCTTTCAACAAAGCATTCCTGGCCTTCCTCTGGCCGTTGCGAGATATCTTTGTCCTTTTTGTGGATCTTTGGTGGAGTGTTGGTACTTTTATTGTCCGACCTCTTTTTGTTTGTCGAGATGATCCTTGGGGCTAATTTGTCTGACAACTTTTTAGTGTTCTCGTAGAACCCTTTTTAGTTAGTCTGAACAATTTTGATAGCCTTGTCATGGAGTCGTGGCTTTTTGGGCAGAACTATGTCTCTTCTAGCGCACACCTTTCGTTGGACTGTCTTGAGTTATTTTTAGTAATCCCTTGGGTTTACTTTTTATAACTCTGTCGCTTTAATTGGCTGGGGCTAACTCCTTCGTCTTGGTCTCTTCTAAGTTATTTATAGTAATCCATTTTATTTGGACCTTGTCAGATCTCTTTTTATGGATTACTTTTTATAACTTTTTGTAGCTTTTTTGGCCGACTTCAGCATGTCGGTCCATTCTAAGTTATTTATAGTAATCCTCTTTTTAGGGCTGGTCAGGCCTCTTTCTAGGGATTACTTTTTATAACTTTTGTTATTGTAGTCGACTGGTCCGACTTCTTTATGTCGGTCCATCTTTAAGTTATTTCTAGCAACCCATTTTTATTAAGACCTCGTTAGGACTTTTCCTATGGATCACTTTTTGATAACTTCTTGCATTATTCTGTTTTCATCGCTTTTCATCTTGCTAATTTTGTAGAAGTCCGGACGATGAATTCGATTTTCATCGTGGTCAGGCGGTGAACTTGTTTTCACCTTGCCGACCTGTAGCTTTGTACTGATCGGGTGGTGAATTTGGTGTTCACCTTGCCGACCTGTAGCTTTGTTGTGATCGGGCGGTGAATTTGGTTTTCACCTTGCCGACCTGTAGCTTTGTCGTGGTTGGGTGGTGAATTTGGTTTTCACCTTGTCAACCTTGTAGAAATTGGACGATGAATTTTTGCGTTCAGAATAATGCGTCTTGGTAGGAAAAACTTTTGTAGGAAATCTACAAATTTTTAAACAATAAAATGAAGATATGAATAAGAATGTGTACATGTTAGTGCTTACCCTTCTAGGTCGAGCAATCTTTTAGATGTCGGCCTAGTGCCTTTCTTAGATTGCAGGCATGCCATGACCCTAGTAGCTCTCACCCCTCAAGGTCGGACACTTTGTGGTAACCTTTCCCAAGTACTTCTGAACAACATGGTATGGTCCTTTCCAGTTGGCTGCTAGCTTCCCTTCTCCTGACCTACCTTAGGTCCATTCAACGCTTTAGTGCTTCCTCCCTGATCCGAGCTCTTTCTCGGATTTCTGGAAGTAGGTCAAGTTCTTCCCTTTGGTTTTGGGAATTGACCTCTTCATTGTAGAGGATCATTCTGGGGGATCTTTCTTCGATCTCTACTAGGATCATTGCCTCCATTTCGTAAGCCAATCAGAAGGGTGATTCCCCCGTGGTGAAGTGTGGTGTTGTCCGATATGCCCATAGGACTTGTGGGAGCTCTTCAGCCCAAACTCCCTTTGCGTCCTGTAGTCTTTATTTTAACCCAGCTAGTATGACTTTGTTGGTAGCTTCTGCTTGTCTATTGGCTTGTGGGTGTTCTACGGATGTGAATTGGTGTTTTATTTTCAAGTCATCCACCAACTTCCTAAAACCTGTTTCTGTGAATTGAGTGACATTGTCTGTGGTGATGGAGTAAGGAACCCCACACCTTGTAACAATGTTTCTGTACAAGAAATTCTGACTTTTTTGAGTAGTGGCATTAGCTAGGGGTTCTGCCTCAATCTATTTTATGAAGTAATCCACCCCTACAATGAGGAACTTGACTTGTTCCGATCCATGGGGAAGGGGTCCGAGGCGGTCGAGTCCCCACTTTGTGAATGGCCAAGGTGATATTACACTGATGAGCTCCTCTGGTGGGACAATGTGGAAGTTAGCATGCTTTTTATGTAAAGCTTTGACTTTGTATTTGGGTTTTTGCTCTGTTGTTGCCTCCAAAGGGTGCCCCTATACTTTCGTGTGAGTCTTGGGGTTTCCCTTTTACTGCTGTATCTGACACTTGATGTTCAGCTGTTATTGTCCGAGTTGTTTCCTTATTTGCCCGAGTTGTTTGGTAGTAACCCCATTTTTCTTTTTCTTACTGTAGGACTATTTGGCCTATGTCTTCCCGCAAAAACATTACTGAGATGTCTACTAAGATCCCGGACGGCATGTCTGACTGGCTGGATTCCATAACTTTAATGTGTGTTACTGTGGCTAACCCTGAATACTGTGTGCGACTTAAGGGTTCCATAGAATTTGTAGGGATAGGGATGAGGAGAAGAATTATGAGTTGGTGTCGTCGGACCTTGAGGAAAGGGTTTGTTTTCCTTCCTTGACTCCGGGGGAATGACCCTAGCCTGATATGGTTAGGACTGTTTCTTCCTCCAAGGTTGATGGATTTTGCAGTGTTTTTTAGATGAGGCTTCTATTATTATCTCCTGATTTGGTGTTGGCTAGTTTTTTGAAAGTACATCAGCACGGGCATTCTATTCTCGAGATATATGTCAGACCTCAGATCCCCCGAATTGTCTGAGCTGTTGGTGCTGACTTGTTTTGAAAACGCATCAGCTCGGGCATTCTGTTCCCGAGATATATGTCGGACCTCATATCCCCCGAATTGTCCGAGCTGATTTCTGGTTTTGTCCAAGGTCCCCCGAATTGTCCGAGCTATTCTCTGGTTTTGTCCAGGGTCCCCCGAATTACCCGAGCTGTTCTCTGGTTTTGTCCAGGGTTCCTCGAATTACCCGAGGTATTTTTTCATGGTGGGATACTTAGCTTGGTAGCTCCCTTCTATTTGTGAGGTGACTACTTGTGAATCACTGGACACGGTAAGCTCCTACCTTCTTAGCCAGCCTTAAACCAACCATAATGCCTCGTATTCAGCTTGGTTGCTTAGCTCGATTTAGGTTCCTTGATCGCTTTCTATAATTACACCACTCCGGGTTTTGTTTGAAGAGTCGTCCATGTAGAGATTCCATTTTGTGGGAGTTCCCGGGGTGTCAGTGTACTCTGTAATGAAGTCGGCCAGATACTTGTGATTTGATGGTTGTCCGAGCTTCATATTGAAGATCGTATTTGGATAACTCGACTACCCACTGTAGGATTCTTCCAGCAAAGTCTGTTTTCTGTAGGATGCCTTTTATGGGCTTGTTGGTCCGAACTCTGATAGTGTGATCCTAAAAGTATAGGTGGATTCGTCGAGAGGTGAGTATGAGGGCGTAGCCGAACTTTTCTATCTTTTGATAGTTTAGTTCGGCCCCTTGTAGAGCTTTGCTGATGAAGAACACGGGTTGTTGCCCACTTTCGTCTTTTCTGACTAGTGCTGAGACTATTGCCCGACTTTCCACTACGAAGTATAATATGAGTTCTTCACTTTCCCGTGGTCTGGTAAGAATGGGTGGTTGCCACAAGAATTTTTGAAATCTCAGAAGGCTTGTTCACCCTCCATTGTCCTTTTCAAGCCTCTCTCCCTTCCTTAATATACCTCTTTGAGGTGTCTTTTGTGAGATGATTTAGAGATCCCTCCTTCTGCGAATCCTCCATGAACATGTCTCTCAGGGGTGTGAGGTGGACGTTCAACTCATCTGACCTCTTTGGTGTGAGACGTTCAACTCGTCCGACCTCTTTGGTGTGAGATAGACCTTCCACTCGTCCGACCTCTTTGGGGTGAGGTGGACCTTCAACTCGCCCGACCTCTTTGGGGTGAGGTGGACCTTCAACTCGTCCGACCTCTTCGGTGTGAGGTGGACCTTCAACTCGTCCAACCTCTTTGTCCCTTCTTCTTTTTCTTGGTTCATTCACTTTATTGGCTAAGTACCGAACTAATCATCCTTCTCTTACCAATTTCTCTATGACATTCTTTAGGGTGAAATACTTGCTAGTAGGATGTCCGTAGATTCAGTGGTACTTGCAGCATTCTGTCCGACTTCTCCCTCTTTCTTTTTTGATTGGGCAAGGTGGTGGGATCTTCTCAGTGTTGTATATTTTTCGGTAGACATCCACAAGAGACACCCGAAAGGGTGGGTGTAATTGTGGTATTTTCTAGGCTTCTCACCGGGTTGATCTTCTCTTTTCTTGGACTCTTTATCCTTGTCCCTTGGTGGGTTAGGAGAATCCGGTTTTTGAGCTGTCTCCAAATCGAGAGTTCTCCTCCATATTGATATATTTTTCCGACCTTTCTTGAACCTTGATTAGAGATGTTGGGTACTTCTTAGATATTGAGTGGCTGAAAAGTCCTTCTCTTAGGCCATTGATGAGTCCCATGATGGCCGCTTCTGTTGGAGGACTTTGTATGTCAGGGCATGCTTTGTTGAATCTTTCCATGTAGCTACGAAGGCTTTCTCGATCTCCTTGCTTGATCCCTAATAGGCTTGGGGTGTGTTTGGCTTTATCCTTCTGGATGGAAAATCAGGCAAAAAATTTCTTGGCCAGGTCGTCAAAATTTGTGACGAATCTGGGGGCAAAGTGTCGAACCACTTAATTGCTATCTTTGTTAGGGTTGTTGGGAAGGCTTTGCATCGAATAGCGTCCGAGGCGTCGGTGAGATACATTCTGCTTATGAAATTACTGAGATGATGGCTTGGATCTGATGTGCCGTCGTATGGAGTCATGTCAGGAGCTTTGAAGTCCTTTGAGATTTTGGCTTTCATAATTTTTTGGTGAATGCATCTTGATCTTTGCGAGGGTTATTGATGAGCGGATAATTTGTAAACTTTTTGGCATTGTTTTTAGTATGTTTTTAGTATGATCTAGTTAGTTTTTAGTATATTTTTATTAGTTTTTAGTTAAAATTCACTTTTCTGGACTTTACTATGAGTTTGTGTGTTTTTCTGTGATTTCAAGTATTTTCTGGCTGAAATTGAGGGACCTGAGCAAAAATCTGATTCAGAGACTGAAAAGGACTGCAGATGTTGTTGGATTCTGACCTCCCTGCACTCGAAGTGGATTTTCTGGAGCTACAGAAGCCCAATTGGCGCGCTCTCAACGGCGTTGGAAAGTAGACATCCTGGGCTTTCCAGCAATATATGATAGTCCATACTTTGCCCAAGATTTGATGGCCCAAACCGGCATTCAAAGTCACCCTCAGAAATCCCAGCGTTAAACGC
>NW_026264631.1:50882-51571 GCF_000817695.3 Arachis duranensis
TTGTTTGTGATCATGAGGTTGCCTTGGTGGAAACTTCCTTGTTCTTGATGTTGAGGCTCCCTCATTCTCAGATAAGAATGAGGTCTCCATGGTGGAAATTTCGCATTCACTGCAGCAGACAACTCTATGTTTTGCTGTGGTTGATGGTGCATTTGTTTGTTTTGGTCCTTGAACTCATTCACCCCTTCAATATTTGCCACTTCTTCTTCTGAGATTGCGTTATGTGGTTTCTCAGATGGATGTTGGTTGTTGACTCCTTTGTCATTGAAGTCTGTAATTCCTTGAGCATTTGTTGTTGTTTTAAGTAGGCCATCTGAGAAGTAGTCCACTGCTTTTCTTGTTTCTGGGGTTAATCCTTCATAGAAAGCTCGGAAGCCCACTTTATCAGTTGTTTTCTTGTATCTTTCCCAAGCCTTGAAGTGTGGTTCTTCGTCCCCTTGTGTGAATAGATGTTCCTCTTCTTTCAGCTGGATGATCTGTCTGGATGAGGTGAATTTGACTAGAAATTTGGTGACCAAATCATCCCAACTAGTGATACTTCTTTGGGGAAAAGTTTCAAACCATTGTGCAGCTTCACCCTTTAAGGAGAAAGGGAATAACAGGATCTTGTAGGTGTCCTGATCTGGACCATCAGTTTTGACCGCATTGCAAGTTCTCAGGAAAGTAGATATATGCTGTTGAGGATCCTC
>NW_026264631.1:53994-86939 GCF_000817695.3 Arachis duranensis
GGCATTCAAGAGAATCCGGAAGGTCTAACCTTGTCTGTGGTATTCTGAGTAGGATTCAATGATTGAATGACTGTGACGTGCTTCAAACTCCTAGCAGGCGGGGCGTTTGGTGACAGACGCAAAATTATCAATGGATTTTATTCCGGCCTGACCGAGAACCGACAGCTGAATTCCGCTATGCTGTGACAGAGCATATGCAATCGCTTTCACTGAGAGGATGGGAGGTAGCCACTGACAACGGTGAAACCCTTACACAAGCTTGCCATGGAAAGGAGTAAGAAGGATTGGATGAAGACAGTAGGAAAGTAGAGAGACGGAAGGGAAGGCATCTTCATTCGCTTATCTGAAGCTCTCACCAATGATATACATAAGTATCTCTATCTTTATCTTTGTGTTTATTTTCGTTCATCACCATATCCATTTGAGTCTGCCTGACTAAGATTTACAAGGTGACCATAGCTTGCTTCATACCGACAATCTCCGTGGGATCGACCCTTGCTCACGCAAGGTATTACTTGGACGACCCAGTGCACTTGCTGGTTAGTTGTGCGAAGTTGTAGTGATCACAATTTCGTGCACCAGTTATCTTCATGACTGGATCGAGTAATATTGGTTTTGAGATCGGCTTCGAGCTTTAAGAGTTTGTCCTCTAACTCTTGGCATCGCCTAGTTTCCCTTCGAAGGTCCTTCTCGGCTTCCCATTGATGCTTGGCCTCTTTTTCGAGTTGTTTGAGACCGTCTTGTTGAGCTTGTAGTGCCTCCTTGATTTATGTACTTGGTGAATTTTTGTCTTTATTTGGTTGAGATGCATCTTTTGGTGTGGTGTCTGCATTCTTATGCGGCGTCCTGTTCTCTAGATCAGAGTCATGGTCGATGTCAATGTTGTCCACCATGATGATGGGATTACTTCCAGGTTCCCCGGCAATGGTGCCAATGTTCCGAAGGTTACCTGAAACTGTAGGTCGATCTCGGATGAGATCTTCTGTACTGGTCGGCGCTGTGTGTCCGACTTGATGGTGGTGGCCGGAGCCGCCGTGTTCGACTTGTTGGACTGGAGGGTCGTGCTGATCCTTCATCACCGGAGGGTGGTGGTACCTGCAAGGGACTCCGATGCTTAAGTTAGCAAGGGTATTAAGCAGGTTTTTAGTAGAATCAGAGTATTAGTTATACCTGGGTGCTCCAATGTATTTATAATAGTGTGGAGTGACCTTTATGGAGATAAGATAATTATCTTATCTTATCTTTGAGTGAAGTCATCTTATCTTTAAGGGGAACCGCCTTTATCTTTCTAGGCTTTGGTTGCCTTTACATTGGGCTGTGTCCCTTCATTTGGGCCTGCTTTGGGCTCTTCTGGCGATTTGGCCGAACTCTTTGTGAAGAGGTCGGTAATGGACCAACTGTTCATACCCTGGGTCGAGCTGTCCGACCCGGGATGTTCTACAGACAAAGCAACCAACCTCTTTAGGTCAGGACGACCCGACCTCTTCTCAGAGAGTTCAGGGCAAGTCGACAGGGAAGCCCAAAGAAGGGCCCTAAACAGAGGACCGGGTACCAAAGCCCAAGGCAGTCCAAGCCCACAGGGAGAAGGACGGTTTCTTTGAAGATAAGATGACCTCACTCAAAAGATAAAGATAAGATAAGATAACTAACTTATCTTATCTAATAAGGTCACGCTGCACTATTATAAATACACTGGAGCACCCAGGTATAACTCATACTCTGATTCTACTCAATACCTGTTTAATACCCTTGCTAACTTAAGCATCGGAGTCCCTTGCAGGTACCCCCCACCCACTGGGGACGAAGAAATCAGCACCGCCACCAAGTCCAACAAATCGGACACAACAACTCCGACCATTACAGAAGATCTCATCCGAGATCGACCTACAATTTCAGGTAACTCTCGGAACATTGGCGCCATTGCCGGGGAACCTGGAAGTCATCCCATCACCATGGCGAACGACTATGACAACGACCACACCTCAGATCTAGAGGAAAGAACGCCGCATAAAAATGCAGACGCCGTCCCAAAAGATACTTTCCAAATCAATAACAAGAAGAATTCCCCAAACGAGGGAGCCATGGATGCATTTCAAGACCAGTTAAAATAACTTGAGGAAGAAGCCCTATGCCAACGAGAGGCCGAGAAGGACCTACAAAGGGAAATAAGGTGACGCCAGGAATTGGAGAACAAACTCCTAAAACTTGAAGCCGACGTCAATACGAAAGCCAGCCGATCCACTCCCGAAGATAGCACCCGCAAGGAGCAAGACCCATTCACCAAGGAGATCATGAAAGCGAAAATCCCAAAGGACTTTAAACTCCCAGATATGACCTTATACGACGGCACTACAGATCCCGGCCATCATCTCAGCAACTTCAGAAGCAGAATGTATCTCACTGACGCCTCAGATGCAGTTCGTTGCAAAGCCTTTCCAACTACTTTAACAAAAACAGCAATTAGATGGTTCGACAACCTCTCTCCTAGGTCCATCTCAAGTTTCGACGACATGGCTAAGAAATTCCTGGCCAGATTCTCCATCCAAAAGGACAAAGGTAAACATGCTCCGAGCTTACTTGGAATCAGGCAAGGAGAATGGGAAACCATGCGCAACTACATGGAAAGATTCAACAAGACATGCATGGATATACAGAACCTGTCAACAGAAGCCGCTATTATGGGCCTCATTAATGGCTTACAAGAAGGGCCCTTTATTCAATCTAGAAGAAAGAACGCCGCATAAAAATGCAGACACCACACCAAAAGATACTCCCCAAATCAACAATAAGAAGAGCTCCCCAAACGAGGGTGCCCTGGATGCATTTCAAGATCGGTTAAAACAACTTGAGGAAAATGCTCTACGTCAACGAGAGGCCGAGAAGGATCTAAAAAGAGAAATAAGGCGACACCGGGAATTAGAAAACAAACTCCTAAAACTTGAAGCCGATGTCAAGACCAAAGCCATCCGATCCACTCCCGAAGATAACGCACGAAAGGAGCAAGACCCATTCACCAAAGAGATCATGAAGACGAAAATCCCAAAGGACTTTAAACTCCCAGACATGACCTTATACGACGGCACTACAGATCCCAGCCATCATCTCAGCAACTTTAGAAGCAGAATGTATCTCGCCGGCGCCTCAGATGCAGTTCGTTGAAAAGCCTTTCCAACTACTTTAACAAAACAACAATTAGATGGTTCGACAATCTCCCTCCTAGGTCCATCTCAAGTTTCGATGACATGGTTAAGAAATTCCTGGCCAGATTCTCCATCCAAAAGGACAAAGCTAAACATGCTCCGAGCTTACTGGGAATCAGGCAAGGAGAACGGGAAACCCTGCGTAACTACATGGAAAGATTCAACAAGACATGTATGGATATACAGAACTTGCCAACTGAAGCCGCTATTTTGGGCCTCATTAATGGCTTGCGAGAAGGGCCCTTTAGTCATTCTATATCAAAAAATTACCCCACATCTCTGAACGAGGTGCAGGAACGAGAAGAAAAGTACATCAACATGGAGGAAAACTCCCGACTAGGAGAGACCTCGAAGGCCAGGTTCACCCCCCGGGATAAGGATAAAGATTCCAGAAAGAAGGAAGACCGACATGGAGAGAAAATTAAAAAATACCACAATTACACCCCTCTACGGGTGTCTCTTGTGGATGTATACAGAGAGGTTTGCAACACGAAAAAAATTTTACCAGCTCGGCCACTCAAAGGCAAAAAAGGAGGAGTAAACCGGGATGAATATTGTGAATACCATCGGATCCGCGAGCACTCCACCAATGAGTGTTTCGATTTAAAAAATGTCATAGAAAAGCTCGTACGAGAAGGAAAGCTAGATCGATATCTGGCCACCCATGATGATAAACAAAGAAAAAGAAGAAGAGCAGAAGATGTCGGACCAACTGCGCGATCATCTCGAACGCCAGAAAGACATGTCCACATGATACACGGCAGATTTGCCGGGGGAGGAATCTCCAAAACATCTCGCAAAAGACATCTCAAAGACGTATATCACGTCGCAGGAAAGGAGGAAGCACCCGACATCCCGGTGATCACTTTTACAAAGGAAGACGCATCCGGCGTCGCATCAGGGCATGACGATCCCATAGTCATCACTATTATACTGGAAAACGCAAATCTTTATCGCACACTAATAGACCAGGGGAGTTCTGCCGACATATTATTCAGAACGGCTTTCGACAAACTCGACCTAGAAGAAAAAGAACTCAGAGCGTATCCAGACAGCCTGTTCGGGCTAGGTGATACCCCAGTCCAACCGATGGGATACATCTCACTCCACAGAACTTTCGAAAAAGGAAGTCAGTCAAGAACACTCAAAATAGATTACATCGTAGTCGACGTAAGTTTAGCCTACAATGCCCTAATAGGTCGACAACGTTAAATCAGCTCGGCGCAATAGTCTCGACTCCGCATCTATGCATGAAGTTCCCAACTGTAGGAGGACTAGCTACGATAAAAGCATATCAGAGGATGGCGCGCCGCTATTACAATGAAAGTCTAAACCTCATAGGCAGAGGAGAAGAATTTCACATAATTGAGCTCGGTGGTGTTCAGAGGCAGTAAGAGCTTCGCCCACAACTTGAAGGAGAAATAGAAAAAATCCAGATCGGGGATACCCCGGACCAAACAACCAATATCGGCACACTCCTAAAAGGAGACATCAAAGAATCACTCATACAGTTTCTATGCGACAACGCCGACCTCTTTGCATGGAAGACCGCAGACATGCCAGGCATAGATCTCACGCTAATGTGCCACAAGCTAGCAGTCTACCCGTGATCTCAGCCGGTACAACAAAGGCGTAGAAAGCTAGGACCAGAACGTTCTCAAGCTGTGGAAGAACAAGTACAAGCTCTACTGGAGGCAGGTTTCATAAGAGAAGTCAAATACCCGCTATGGCTTGCTAATGTCGTATTGGTAAAAAAGTCAAACGGGAAGTGGAAAATGTGCACTGACTATACCGATCTCAACAAAGCCTGCCCGAAAGATCCTTACCCGCTCCCAAACATCGACGCTCTGGTAGATGCCTCCTCTGAATATAAATACCTCTCCTTCATGGATGCATACTCGGGATATAACCAAATCCCAATGTACCCACCCGACCAAGAAAAAACCTCATTCTTAACCCCAAAGGCAAATTACTTCTATATTGTCATGACATTCGGTCTTAAAAACGTAGGAGCCACTTACCAAAGATTAATGAACAAGGTTTTTTCAGATCACATCGGAAAGGTCATGGAGGTCTACGTAGACGACATGCTAGTAAAGACGCAAAACGAAGGGATATTATTATTCGATCTGACACAAGTATTCAACACCATAAGACGACACGGCATGTGACTCAATCCCGCAAAATGCACCTTCGCAGTAGAAGCTGGTAAATTCTTGGGTTTTATGATCACACTGAGAGGAATCAAGGCAAACTCGGACAAGTGCAGGGCCATACTCGACATGAAAAGTCCGACTTGTGTCAAAGAGGTACAACAACTCAACAAGAGGTTGGCAGTCTTGTCCAGATTCCTGGCTGGATCAGCAATAAGATCTCTTCCCTTCTACGCCACTCTAAGGAAGGGAAAGAAATTTGAATGGACAGTGGAATGCGAGCAAACCTTCCAAGGCTTCAAAAGATTCCTGGGACGGCCACCTATACTAAGTCGGCCACGAGAAGGAGAACCACTCATATTGTACCTCGCGGTGGGGAATCAGGCAATAGCCTCAGCACTGGTCCGAGAAGACAACAGCGGGCAACAACCCATATACTTTATCAGTAAAGCATTACAAGGATCTGAGCTGAACTACCACAAAATAGAAAAGTTCACTTACGCTCTCATACTAACATCACAACGACTTCGCCCATACTTCCAGTCTCACACCATTAAAGTTCGGACCAACCAGCCCATAAAAGGGATCCTATAGAAAACAGACTTGGCAGGCAGAATCTTGCAATGGGCAGTCGAGTTGTCCGAATTTGACCTTCAATACGAAGCTCGGACGGCCATCAAATCTCAATATCTGGCTGACTTCATTGCGGAATTTATGGACACACCGAAAATCCCCACAGAATGGAATCTATATGTGGATGGTTCCTCAAATAAAATGAGAAGTGGCGCGGGCGTAATAATTGAAAGCGACCAGGGAACCCAAATCGAACTCTCCCTCAAATTCGAGTTCCCTGCCTCAAACAATCAAGCAGAATATGAGGCACTACTAGCTGGTTTGAAGTTGGCTAGGGAGGTTGGAGCTCAAAAATTTATCATCTTAAGCGACTCACAGGTAGTTACTTCACAAATAACAGGAAGCTACCAAGCCAAAGATCCCACTATGAAATAGTACTTAGACAAAACCAGGGAACAACTTGGACAACTCAGAGAGTATGAGATTCGTCACATACCCCGAGAACATAATGCCCGGGCCGATGCACTCTCAAAACTAGCCAGCACCAAACCAGGAGGCAACAATAGAAGCCTCATCCAAGAAATTCTACAGAATCCATCAATCTCAGAAGAAGAAAAAGTCCTAGCCATAACAGGCCGCGATCAGGGATGGATGACTCCCATAATTAACTACCTCAAAACAGAAGCCCTCCCCACAGATGAGAAAGAGGCAAAGACGTTAAAACGGAAAGCACAATACTATACCATCATAAATAATACTCTATACAAAAGAGGGATTTCAATACCATTGCTAAAATGCGTGCCGACTTCCAACACAAAAGATGTCCTAGAAGAAGTACACAGTGCCATTTGTGGCAATCACCTCGGAGCGCAGGCACTTGCCAAAAAAGTACTTCGGGCAGGATTTTATTGGCCAACTCTACAAAAAGAAGCCACAGAATTTGTAAGGACATGTTCACCATGTCAGAAACATGCCAACTTTCACACCGCCCCGCCAGAGGAACTCATCAGCGTGACCTCACCTTGGCCATTTGCAAAATGGGGACTCGATCTCCTCGGACCTTTTTCTCAAGGATTGGGACAAGTCAAATTCCTCATAGTAGGAATATACTACTTCACAAAATGGATCGAGGCAGAACCCCTAGCCAACGCCACGGCTCAAAGAAGTCAGAAATTTCTATATAGAAATATCGTCACAAGGTTCGAAGTTCCATACTCCATCACTACAGACAATGGTACCTAGTTCACAGACACAGGCTTCAGAAAACTAGCGGACGGCTTGAATATAAAACAACAATTCACCTCTGTTGAGCACCCCCAAGCCAATGGGCAAGCTGAAGCTGCTAACAAAGTTATATTAGCAGGGTTAAAATAGAGATTACAAGATGCAAAGGGAGCCTGGGCTGAGGAGCTCCCGCAAGTCCTATGGGCATATCGAACGACTCCACATTCTACAACAAAGGAGTCACCTTTCCGATTAGCTTACGGAATGGAGGCAATGATCCCAGTGGAGGTCGAAGAAGGATCACCCAGAGTAATCCATTTTAGCGAAAAAGCCAATTCTTAACTTCAAAGGGAAGAGCTCGACTTACTTCCGGAAATCCGAGAAAGAGCTCGGATAAGGGAAGAGGCGTTGAAACGACGAATGGCCTCCAGATACAACCGAAAAGTAATACAATGGGCCTTTGCTAAAGATGACCTCATCCTAATCCGAAACAACATAGGAACAACTCGACCTGGAGAAGGAAAGCTGGCAGCAAACTGGAAAGAACCCTTCCGAGTCATAGAAGTACTGGGAAAGGGCTACTATAGGCTTTCCGAACTCGACGAGCGAGAGCTTCCTAGGTCATGGCACGCCTGCAACCTAAGAAGGTACTATAGCTAGGGATGATAAAAGATCTTGTACAAGGCGCACTCTTTTTCCTGAAAAAGGTTTTTTAACGAGCCGCCAAGCCAAGACCTACAAATCACCCGACTTAGGAAATTAACCCCCTATGTATATTTGCATTCTCTTTTAATAAAATTTGTTCAGATTCTCTACAAACGCTCAAGTCGTATTATTCTGAAACATTCATTGCCAGATTATAAAGCTACAGATTGATAGAAAGTGAAAACCAAATTCACTGCGCAATCACGATAAAAACAAGGGTTAAAACCCAAATTCTACAAAATCGGCAAAGATGAAAACAGAATAAAATGCAAGAAGTTATAGAAAGTGATCCATAGAAAGGACCTGACGAGGTTCTAATAAAATGGATTACTATAAAATAACTTAAAGACTAGCCGGCACAAAAAGTTGGACCAGCCACAACAACCCAAGTTATAAGTAAAGCCCTGGAAAGAGGTCTGGCCAACCCTATAAAAGAGGATTATTATAACTTCGAAGAGCCTGACATGATGTAGTCGGACTCCTACAAAAGTTACAAAGATAATCCCTGAAAGAGACCTGAACAAATTCCAAGAAAGAAGATTATCAAGTAACTCGATAGGGCCCGACATGACGAAGTCGGCCCAGAAAGATAAGTTACAAAGATAATCCCTGAAAGAGACCTGAACAAGGTCCAAAATAGAGGATTATCAAGTAACTCGACAGGGCCTGACATGATGAAGTTGGCCCAGAAAGATAAGTTACAAAGATAATCCCTGAAAGAGACCTAAACAAGGTCCAAGAAAGAGGATTATCAAGTAACTCGACAGGGCCCGACATGACGAAGTCGGCCCAGAAAGATAAGTTACAAAGATAATCCCTGAAAGAGACCTGAACAAGGTCCAAGAAAGAGGATTATCAAGTAACTCGACAGGCCCTGACATGACGAAGTCGGCCCAGAAAGATGTAAAGCTACAAAAGATAATTGATGAGCGGATAATTTATACGCTTTTTGGCATTGTTTTTAGGTAGTTTTTAGTAGGATCTAGCTACTTTTAGGGATGTTTTATTAGTTTTTATGCAAAATTCACATTTCTGGACTTTACTATGAGTTTGTGTGTTTTTCTGTGATTTCGGGCATTTTCTGGCTGAAATTGAGGGACCTGAGCAAAAATCTGATTCAAGCTGAAAAAGGACTGTTGATGTTGTTGGATTCTGACCTCCCTGCACTCGAAATGGATTTTTTTGAGCTATAGAACTTCAAATGGCGCTCTTTCAATGGCATTGGAAGGTAGACATCCAGGGCTTTCTAGCAATATATAATAGTTCATACTTTATTCGAATCAAGACGACGCAAATTGGCGTTCAATGCCAGTTCCATGCTGCATTCTGGAGTAAAACGCCAGAAACACGTCACAAACCAGAGTTAAACGCCAAAAACACGTTACAACTTGGCGTTTGACTCCAAGAGAAGCCTCTGCACGTGTAAAGCTCAAGCTCAGCCCAAGCACACACGGAAGTGGATTTCTGCATTTAGACTTATTTCTGTAAACCCTAGTAACTAGTCTAGTATAAATAGGACATTTTACTATTATATTACACATCTTTGGATTATTATTGGATTACCTTATGATCCTTTGATCACGTTTATGGGGGCTGGCCATTCGGCCATGCCTGGACCATCACTTATGTATTTTCAACGGTGGAGTTTCTACACACCATAGATTAAGGGTGTGGAGCTCTGCTGTACCTCGAGTTTCAATGCAATTACTACTATTTTCTATCCAATTCAAGCTTATTCTTATTCTAAGATATTACTCGCACTTCAACATGATGGATGTGATGATCCGTGACACTCATCATCATCCGTCCCTATGAACGCGTGCCTGACAACCACTTCCGTTCTACAGGTGAAAGCTAGAGTGAATATCTCTTGGATTCCTTAACCAGAATCTTCGTGGTATAAGTGATGAGCGGATAATTTATACGCTTTTTGGCATTGTTTTTAGGTAGTTTTTAGTAAGTTCAAGCTACTTTTAGGGATGTTTTCATTAGTTTTTATGTTAAATTGACATTTCTGGAGTTTACTATGAGTTTGTGTGTTTTTCTGTGATTTCAGGTAATTTCTGACTGAAATTGAGGGACTTGAGCAAAACTCTGAAAAAGGCTGACAAAAGGACTGCTGATGTTGTTGGAATCTGACCTCTCTGCACTCGAAATAGATTTTCCGGAGCTACAAAACTCCAATTGGCGCGCTCTCAACGGCGTTGGAAACTAGACATCCAGAGCTTTCCAGCAATATATAATAGTATATACTTTATTCGAAAATTGACGACGTAACTTGGCGTTGAACGCCAAGTACATGCTGCTGTCTGGAGTTAAACGCCAGAAAAACGTCATGATCCGGAGTTGAACGCCCAAAACACGTCATAACTCAGAGTTCAACTCCAAGAGAAGCCTCAGCTCGTGGATTGATCAAGCTCAGCCCAAACATACACCAAGTGGGCCCCGGAAGTGGATTTATGCATCAATTACTTACTCATGTAAACCCTAGGAGCTAGTTGATTATAAATAGAACATTTAACTAATGTATTTGACATCTCTTGACCATTTGGTCTTTTGATCACTTTGGGGGGCTGGCCATTCGGCCATGCCTGAACCTTTTACTTATGTATTTTCAATGGTGGAGTTTCTGCACACCATAGATTAAGGGTGTGGAGCTCTGTTGTACCTCAAGTATTAATGCAATTCTATTTTCTTCCATTCAATTCAACTTGTTCTTATTCCAAGATATACGTTGCACTTAACATTGATGAATGTGATGATCCGTGACACTCATCATCATTCTCACTTATGAACGCGCGTGATTGACAACCACTTCCGTTCTACCTTAGGCCGGGCGCATATCTCTTAGATTCCCCAACAGAATCTTCGTGGTATAAGCTAGATAGATGGCGGCATTCATGAGGATCCGGAAAGTCTAACCTTGTCTGTGGTATTCCGAGTAGGATCCTGGGAATCCGGAAAGTCTAACCTTGTCTGTGGTATTCCGAGTAGGATTCCGGTAATGAGTGACTGTGACGTGCTTCAAACTTGCAAGTGCTGGGCGTTAGTGACAAACGCAAAAGAATCAAGGAATTCTATTCCAGCAGGAGCGGGAACCAACCAGTGATTAGCCGTGCTGTGACAGAGCGCGTGAGCGTAGTTTTCACTGCGAGGATGGGATGTAACCTTCGGCCAGTGTGATGCCTTCAGACGATTAGCCATGCGAGTGACAGCGCAGAGGACCATTTTCCAGAGAGGATACAAAGTAGCCATCGTCGAACGGTGAACCCCTATACACAGCTTGCCATGGAAAGGAGTAAGAAGGATTGAGTTGAAGCAATAGGAAAGCAGGCGTTCTTGAGCCATACAGTATCTCCATTCGCTTATCTAAAATATCCACCAATGAATCTGCATAAGTATCCCTTTTATTATTTATTTTTATTATTAATTTTCGAAATCCAAAACTGTTTAATCTGCCTAACTGAGATTTACAAGGTGACCATAGCTTGCTTCATACCAACAATCTCTGTGGGATCGACCACCCTTACTCACGTAAGGTTTATTACTTGGACGACCCAGTACACTTGCTGGTTAGTTGAACGGAGTTGTGAATTCAACTGGTGCCACAATAATGATTTCATACAAGTACAAAAGAATATGGATCACAATTTCGTCCACCAATAAGTTAGAACCCTTTGGCGGCCATTCTTGAGAATCCGAAAAGTCTAAACCTTGTCTGTGGTATTTCGAGTAGGATTCAGGGAATGAATGACTGTGACGAGTTTCAAACTCGCGATTGTTGGGCGTAGTGACAGACGCAAAAGAATCAATGGATTCTATTCCGACATGATCGAGAACCGACAGATGATTAGCGTGCTGTGACAAGAGCATTTGGACCATTTTCACTGAGAGGATGGGAAGTAGCCATTGACAACAGTGATGTCCTACATACATCTTGCCATGGAAAGGAGTAAGAAGGATTGGATGAAAGCAGCAGGAAAGTAGAGATTCAAAAGGAACACAGCATCTCCATACACTTATCTGAAATTCCTACCAATGATTTACATAAGTATCTCTATCTTATTTTATGCTTTATTTATTATTAATTTCGAACCCTTTATAACCATTTGAAATCCGCCTAACTGAGATTTACAAGATGACCATAGCTTGCTTCATACCAACAATCTCCGTGGGATCGACCCTTACTCACGTAAGGTATTACTTGGACAACCCAGTGCACTTGCTGGTTAGTTGTGCGGAGTTGTGACAAAGTGTGATTCAAGTTTGAGAGCGCCACCAAGTTTTTGGCGCCACTGTTGATGATCACAATTTCGTGCACCAAGTTTTTGGCGCCGTTGCCGGGGATTGTTCGAGTTTGGACAACTGACGGTTCATCTTGTTGCTTAGAATAGGTAATTCTGTTTTCCAAAAATTTTTCAAAAATTTTTCAAAAAATTTTTCAAAAATTTTTTAAAAAATTTTTTCTTTGTTTTCATTTTTTCCAAAAATTAATTTTTGAAAAAAAAAATACAAAAAAAATTTAATAAAATCATAAAAACCAAAAATATTTTGTGTTTCTTGTTTGAGTCTAGTATCAATTTTTAAGTTTGGTGTCAATTGCATGTCTTTAAAAATTTGTGCATTTTTCGAAAACTCATGCATGGTGTTCTTCATAATCTTCAAGTTGTTCTTGGTAAGTCTTCTTGTTTGATCTTGATATTTTCTTGTTTTGTATTTTTTGTTGTTTTTCATATGCATTTTTGCATTCATAGTGTCTAAGCATTGAAAATTTCTAAGTTTAGTGTCTTGCATGTTTTCTTTTCTTAAAAATTTTTCAAAAATAAGTTCTTGATGTTCATCAGGATCTTCAATGTGTTCTTGGTGTTCATCTTGACATTCATAGTGTTCTTGCATGCATCTTGTGTTTTGATTCATAATTTTCATGTTGTGAGACATTTTTGTGTTTTTTCTCTCTCCTCATTAAAAATTCAAAAAATAAAAAATATCTTTTCCTTATTTTTCTCATAAATTTCGAAAATTTGAGTTGACTTAATCAAAAAATTTTAAAACTTAGCTATTTCTTATAAGTCAAGTCAAATTTTCAATTTAAAAATCCTATCTTTTCAAAATCTTTTTCAAAAATCAAATCTTTTTCATTTTTTCTTTTATGATTTTCGAAAATTTTTAAAAATTATTTTCAAAATCTTTTTCTTATCTTTATTTCAAAATTTTGAAAACTTTACTAACAATTAATGTGATTGATTCAAAAATTTGAAGTTTGTTACTTTCTTGTTAAGAAAGGTTCAATCTTTAAATTCTAGAGTCATATCTTTTAGTTTCTTGTTAGTCAAGTAATCAATTTTAATTTTAAAAATCAAATCTTTTTTCAAAATATCTTTTTTATCATATCTTTTCAAAATATCTTCTTCAAATTATATCTTTTTCAAAATTAATTTCAAAATCTTTTCTAACTTCTTATCTTTTCAAAATTGATTTTCAAATCTTTTTTTTAACTAACTAATTGACTTTTTATTTGTTTCTTATCTTTTTCAAAACCACCTAACTACTTTCCTCTCTCTAATTTTCGAAAATTACCTCCCTCTTTTTCAAAATTTTCTTAATTAACTAATCGTTTCAAATTTTAATTATTCTCTTAATTTTCAAAAATCACTAATTTTTCAAAAAAATAATTTTCGAATTCTCTCTCTCATCTTCTTCTATCTATTTATTCATCTACTAACACCTCTCTTCTACTCAAGAATTCGAACTTACTTTCCCCCCCTTGTGTTTGGATTCTTACCTTTTTCTTCTTTTATTCTTTTCTTCTTCTACTAACATAAAGGAATCTCTCTACTGTGGTAAAGAGAATCCATATTATTATTTTCTGTTCCCTTCTTTTTTATATGAGCAGGAGCAAGGACAAGAATATTCTTGTTGAAGCAGATCCTGAACCTGAAAGGACTCAGAAGAGGAAACTAAGAGAAGCTAAATTAAAACAATCCAGAGACAACTTTACAGAAATTTTTGAAAAGGAAGAGGAGATGGCAGCCGAAAATAATAATGCAAGGAGGATGCTTGGTGATTATACTACACCTACTTCCAAATTTGATGGAAGAAGCATCTCAATCCCTGCCATTGGAGCAAACAATTTTGAGCTAAAATCTCAACTAGTTGCTCTACTGCAACAAAACTGCAAGTTCCATGGACTTCCATCAGAAGATCCCTACCAATTTTTAACTAAGTTCTTGCAGATCTGTGAGACTGTTAAGACTAATGGAGTAGATCCTGAAGTCTACAGGCTCATGCTTTTCCCTTTTGCTGTAAGAGACAGAGCTAAAACATGGTTAGACTCACAACCTAAATATAGCCTAGACTCTTGGGATAAGCTGGTCACGGCCTTCTTGGTTAAGTTCTTTCCTCCTCAAAAGCTGAGCAAGCTTAGAGTGGATGTTCAGACCTTCAAACAGAAAGATGGTGAATCCCTCTATGATGCTTGGGAAAGATACAAGCAGATAACCAAAAGGTGTCCTTCTAACATGCGTTCAGAGTGGACCATTTTGGATATATTCTATTATGGTCTATCTGAGTTCTCTAAGATGTCACTGGACCATTCTGCAGGTGGATCCATTCGCCTAAAGAAAACGCCTTCAGAAGCTCAAGAACTTATTAACATGGTTGCAAATAACCAATTCATGTACACTTCTGAGAGGAATTTCGTGAATAATGGGATGCCTCAGAGGAAGGGGTTTCTTGAGATGATGCTCTGAATGCCATATTGGCTCAGAACAAAATGTTGACTCAGCAAGTCAACATGATTTCTCAAAGTCTGAATGGATGGAAAAATGCATCCAACAATACTAAAGAGGCATCTTCTGAAGAAGAAGCTTATGATCCTGAGAACCCTGCAATGGCAGAGGTGAATTACATGGGTGAACCCTATGGAAACACCTATAACTCCTCATGGAGAAATCATCCAAATTTCTCATGGAAGGATCAATAAAAGCCCCAACAAGGCTTTAATAATGGTGGAAGAAACAGGCTCAGCAATAACAAGCCTTTTCCATCATCTTCTCAGCAACAGACAGAGCATTCTGAGCAGAGCTCCTCTAGCTTAGCAAATATAGTATCTAATCTGTCTAAGGCCACTTTAAGTTTCATGAGTGAAACAAGTTCATCCATCAGAAATTTGGAGGCACAAGTGGCCAGCTGAGTAAGAAAATCACTGAAACTCCTCCTAGTACTCTCCCAAGCAATACTGAAGAGAATCCAAAAAGAGAGTGCAAGGCCATTGACATAATCAAAATGGCCAAACCTAGAGAGGAAGGGGAGGACGTGAATCCCAAAGAGGAAGACCTCATGGGGCGTCTCCCAGATAAGAAGGAATTCCCTATTGAGGACCTAAAGGAATCTGAGGCTCATATAGAGACCATAAAGATTCTATTAAACCTCCTTTTGCCATTCATGAGCTCTGAGAACTATTCTTCCTCTGAAGAGGATGAAGATGTAACTAGAGAGCAAGTTGCTCAATATCTAGGAGCTATCACGAAGCTGAATGCCAAGTTGTTTGGTAATGAGACTTGGGAAGATGCACCTCCCTTGCTCATTAGTGAACTAGATACATGGGTTCAGCAAACTTTACCTTAGAAGAAACAAGATCCTGGTAAATTCTTAATACCCTGTACCATGGGCACCGTGACCTTTGAGAAGGCTCTATGTGACCTGGGGTCAGGCATAAATCTTATGCCACTCTCTGTAATGGAGAAACAGGGAATCTTTGAGGTACAAGCTGCCACTTTCTCATTACAGATGGCAGACAAGTCTGTAAGACAAGCTTATGGATTGGTAGAGGACGTGTTAGTGAAGGTTAAAGGCCTTTACATCCCTGCTGATTTCATAATCTTAGACACTAGGAAGGAGGAGGATGAATGCATCATCCTTAGAAGACCCTTCCTAGCCACAGCAGGAGCTGTGATTGATGTTGACAGAAGAGAGCTAGTCCTTCAATTGAATGAGGACTTCCTGGTGTTTAAAGCTCAAGGATCTTCCTCTGCAACCATAGAGAGGAAGCATGAAAAGCTTCTCTCAATACAGAGTCAAACAGAGCCCCCACAATCAAACTCTAAGTTTGGTGTTGGGAGTCTACAACATTGACTTGATCACCTGTGAAGCTCCATGAGAGCTCACTGTCAAGCTATTGACATTAAAGAAGCGCTTATTGGGAGGCAACCCAATTTTTATTTATTTATATTTTTATTGTTCTTTTATGTTTTATTAGGTTCATGATCATGTGGAGTCACAAAACAAATACTAAAATTTAAAACAGAATCAAAAATAGCAGAGGAAACAGCACACCCTGGAGGAAGAGCTTACTGGCGTTTAAACGCCAGTAAGGAGCATCTGACTGGCATTCAACGCCAGAATAGAGCATGAATCTGGCGTTGAATGCCAGAAACAAGCAGCAGTCTGGTGTTCAAACGCCAGGATTGCACCTTGAGGAAAGCTGGCGTTGAACGCCCAAAACAAGCATGGAGCTGGCGTTCAACACCAGAAACAAGCATCAATCTGGCGTTGAACACCAGGATTGTGTGCAGAGGGCATTTTACACGCCTCATTGGTGCAGGGATGATAATCCTTGACACCTCAGGATCTGTGGACCCCACAGGATCATCTCAGGATCTGTGGACTCCACAGGATCCCCACCTACCTCAACTCACCCTCTCTCTTCTTCATCACATCCATCCACTCTTCCCCATGAACCCCACCTACCTTCAAATTCAAAATCCCTTTCCCACCCAAACCCTCCCTAATGACCGAACCTATTACCCTCTCCCTCCACTATATAAAACCCTCTATCCTTCTTCATTTTCACACAACACAACCCTATCTTCCCCCCTTGGCCGAATACACATCCCTCTCCCTCTCCTTCATATCTTCTTCTTCTTCTTCTATTCTCTCTTTTCTTTACTCGTGGGTGATCAACATTCTAAGTTTGGTGTGGTAAAAGCATAGCTTTTTTATTTTTCCATAACCATTGATGGCACCTAAGGCCAGAGAAACCTCAAGAAAGAGGAAAGGGAAGGCAATTGCTTCCACTTCTGAGTCATGGGAGATGGAGAGATTCATCTCAAGGGTCCATAGTTCAGTAGTAGAGAATTTGACTGCACATCAAGAAAGCCCACTCATGGACCTCAACAAGAAATTCCTGAGATACCTCAGGGGATAAATTTTCCTCCACACAATTATTGGAAGCAACTAAGGATAGGAACACCAAAATTACTAGGGATCAAGCAACAGAAGCAAGGAAGAGACATAGAGGAGCTCAAGAGCACCTTTGATCCTTTAAGAAGAAGGAGCCACCCTCACTAAGGTGGATTCATTCCTTAACTTCCTTGTTCTTATCTCTCTGTTTTTCGATTTTATGCTTCATGTTTGTCTATGTTTAAGTTTTTACTACATGATCATTAGTATTTAGTAACTATGTCTTAAGGCTATGAATAATTCCATGAATCCTTCACCTTTCTTAAATGAAAAATGTTTTTAATACAAAAGAACAAGAAGTACATGAGTTTTGAATTCATCCTTAAAATTAGTTTAATTATATTGATATGGTGACAATACTTTTTATTTTCTGAATGAATGCTTAAACAGTGCATATTTTTTATCTTGTTGTTTATGAATGTTAAAAATGTTGGCTCTTGAAAGAATGATGAAAAAGAGAAATGTTATTGCTGATCTGAAAAATCATAAAATTGATTCTTGAAGCAAGAAAAAACAGTGAAGAACAAAGCTTGCGAAAAAAAAAGTGGCGAAAAACTTTAAAAAAAAAAGAGAAAAAGCAAGCAGAAAAACCCAATAGCCATTAAAACCAAAAGGCAAGGGTAAAAAGGATCCAAGGCTTTGAGCATCAATGGATAGGAGGGCCCAAGGAAATAAAATCCAGGCCTAAGCGGCTAAATCAAGCTGTCCCTAATCATGTGCTTGTGGCATGCAGGTCCAAGTGAAAAGCTTGAAACTGAGTGGTTAAAGTCGTGATCCAAAGCAAAAAGAGTGTGCTTAAGAGCTCAGGACACCTCTAAATGGGGACTTTAGCAAAGCTGAGTCACAATCTGAAAAGATTCACCCAATCATGTGTCTGTGGCATTTATGTATCCGGTGGTAATACTGGAAAACAAAGTGCTTAGGGCCATGGCCAAGACTCATAAAAGTAGCTGTGTTCAAGAATCAACATACTTAACTAGGAAAATCAATAACACTATCTGAACTCTGAGTTCCTATAGATGCCAATCATTCTAAACTTCAAAGGATAAAGTGAGATGCCAAAATTGTTCAGAAGCAAAAAGCTACAAGTCCTGCTCATCTAGTTAGAACTAATATTCATTGATATTTTGAGATTTATAGTATATTCTCATCTTTTTATCCTATTTGATTTTTAGTTGCTTGGGGACAAGCAACGATTTAAATTTGGTGTTGTGATGAGCGGATAATTTATACGCTTTTTGGCATTATTTTTATGTAATTTTTAGTAGGATCTAGCTACTTTTAGGGATGTTTTATTAGTTTTTATGCAAAATTCATATTTCTGGACTTTACTATGAGTTTGTGTATTTTTCTGTGCTTTCAGGTATTTTCTGGCTGAAATTGAGGGACCTGAGCAAAAATCTGATTCAGGCTGAAAAAGGACTGCTTATGCTGTTGGATTCTGACCTCCCTGCACTCGAAATTGATTTTCTGGAGCTATAGAACTCCAAATGGCGCGCTCTTAACATCGTTGAAAAGTATACATCCAGAGCTTTCCAGCAATATATAATAGTCCATACTTTATTCAAATCAAGACGACGCAAACTGGCGTTCAACGCCAGTTCCATGCTGTATTCTGGAGTAAAACGCCAAAAACACGTCACAAACCAGAGTTAAACGCCAAAAATACGTTACAACTTGGTGTTTAACTCCAAGAGAAGCCTCTGCACGTGTAAAGCTCAAGCTCAGTCCAAGCACACACCAAAGTGGGCCCCGGAAATGGATTTCTGCATTTAGACTTATTTCTGTAAACCCTAGTAACTAGTCTAGTATAAATAGGACATTTTACTATTGTATTAGACATCTTTGGATTATTATTGGATTACCTTATGATCCTTTGATCACGTTTATGAGGGCTGACCATTCGGCCATGCCTGGACCATCACTTATGTATTTTCAACGGTGGAGTTTCTACACACCATAGATTAAGGGTGTGGAGCTCTGCTGTACCTCGAGTTTCAATGCAATTACTACTATTTTCTATCCAATTCAAGCTTATTCTTATTCTAAGATATTACTCGCACTTCAACCTGATAGATGTGATGATCCGTGACACTCATCATCATCCGTCCCTATGAACGCGTGCCTGACAACCACTTCCGTTCTACAAGCGAAAGCTAGAGTGAATATCTCTTGGATTCCTTAACCAGAATCTTCGTGGTATAAGCTAGAACCCTTTGGCGGCCATTCTTGAAAATCCGAAAAGTCTAAAACTTGTCTGTGGTATTCCGTGTAGGATTCAGGGATTGAATGACTGTGATGAGCTTCAAACTCGCGATTGTTGGGCGTAGTGACAGGCGCAAAAGAATCAATGGATTCTATTCCGACATGATCGAGAACCGACAGATGATTAGCCGTGCTGTGACAAGAGCATTTGGACCATTTTCACTGAGAGGATGGGAAGTAGCCATTGATAATGGTGATGCCCTACATACAGCTTTCCATGGAAAGGAGTAAGAAGGATTGGATGAAAGCAGCAGGAAAGCAGAGATTCAAAAGGAATACAGCATCTCCATACACTTATCTGAAATTCCTACCAATGATTTACATAAGTATCTCTATCTTATTTTATGCTTTATTTATTATTAATTTCGAACCCTTTATAACCATTTGAAATACGCCTAACTGAGATTTACAAGATGACCATAGCTTGCTTCATACCAACAATCTCCGTGGGATCGACCCTTACTCACATAAGGTATTACTTGGACGACCCAGTGTACTTGCTGGTTAGTTGTGCGGAGTTGTGACAAAGTGTGATTCACGTTTGAGAGTGCCACCAAGTTTTTGGCGCCATTGTTGATGATCACAATTTTGTGCACCAATAATCCCCGAAAAAGACCTGAACAAGGTCCAAGAAAGAGGATTACCAAGTAACTCGACAGGACCCGACATGATGAAGTCAGGCCCAGGACACACAAATTACAAAAATAGTCCCCAAAAGAGACCTAAATAAAGGTCCAAAAAGGAGGATTACAAACAAAACCAAACCCAAAGAATCAAGCTGATCATGTCGGACAAAATCCCAACCTACGAAGGTACCAAGATGAGTGCAAGCAGACATGATATAAAAACTACTAAGTTTTGATAATAGCAAGCTCCAGAGGCCACCAAAATTAGCCCCCGAAGCTCGGAAACTACTTTGTTTTTCAAAATAAAGTTGCTAAGCAAGCAACCAAAAGAAGTACCAACAGTCAGCAAAACACCATTTACAAAATAAAGAGTTCAACAGCCCACAAGCTGGGCTATTTACATTAAACAGAAAGAAAACTCAGTCAACATTAGAAGACTTCTCAGCAGCATCAACTCGGGATGAAGGAGGACGAGTCTGAAGAGGCACCGCATTTACCGTCCCATCATCTCGGTTCAAGATTTGGCAATCCGGTTGCCCTTCTGGACGATTGATCTCAGCAGTAGAAGTCGGAGAAGTCGGCACAGCAGAAGTCTTGGTAGCAGGCAGTGAAGGACGATCATCAGCATCATCATCGGGATCGTCAAGAACAATCTTACCATCCCTAACAATATTGTCCAGGATAATAAGGGAAAATTCAAGATCTGGCGCAAGAACTTGAAATTGCTCTTTCAAATTCTCATAAGCCGCAGTAACACTACCTACAAGATGACTTTGAAGTTCGGTGTAATCAGCCTGAATAAATTCCAACCTACTCCTGAGCTCCATCATCTCTCTATAATTAGTAACATAGCTATCTTTATGTTTTAGAGTCGTATCCTCGGCCAGTTGCGCGGCAGCCGCCAGACCAATAGCCCGGGCCTTTTCCCCCTTCAGCTCCTTTTTCAGCTCGGCCACTTCCACCTTGAGCTCCTCCTTCAAACCCTTAATAAGGTCAAACTCTGATTTTGCCTCCTCCATAAAAGCCTTGGTAGCATGGATAGGAAGATCTTGAGGAGTTCGGTATAAAGCCGCTCCCATGTGTGCCAGTGTAATACCACTCCGAGTAATAAAGTCTAAATAACGAAGAATGGATACATCGTCGGTAGGCATGACACCATAGGGAGCAATCTGTTGGTCTACAAACCCAACTACATCAAAGTTAGGAGCACCAAGATTAAACGGCTCTACAAACACAGTTTATAAAATACCCAGCACAGCACGAATCAAGGATGGATCCCCAGAAATTTCTTGGTCTCAAGATGAGGAGGTTCCCCCAAATATCCTCCAAAGTAGCGACAAAGGCCTGCTCGACCTCGTCTAACATCTCCCAGGTATACCTAGACACAACTACATTCCTTTGCCACTCTAAAGGAAAACGAGGCTCGCCATTCTCATCCATGAAGAAAGGACGAGCTCCTTCAACAGCTCGGATCTTGAAAAAGTAATTCTTAAAATCGCGGAAAGACTAATCATACATGGAGAAGACTTTATGTCCCTGGGCCGACCTAAAAGAAATCCAAGAAGATTTCTTTTTGGTAGTTCTAGTCTCGGTCAACACAAACAGATACAGAAAAAGGGTTAAAGAAGGCTTAACACCAAATTCATGGCAAACCAGCTGAAAAATCTTAATAAAACCCCAAAAATTCGGATGAAGCTGAGATGGGGCCACATTACAAGACCACAACAGGTCGGTCTCAAAGGAAGTAAAAAGAAGGGTAATATCCATCTGGCTAAAGAAGAAATCATATGCATAAAAGAAAGGACGCCCCCCCTGGGTCGGTACAGGAAAGCAGACCCTGTCATCAGAATCGGGTGCCACCATCTCATAGTTGCGTTCTTGATTCTCACTACTACATATCCGATGGTGTTTTTTAAGCTCCGCACAGAACTTTGCGTTAGCTAGAGATACACATAGCAACACAAGGGAGTCCAACCAGTCAGACATCCCCTCAGGAACCTTAGAGGACGCCTCGACAATATTTTTGCGAGATGACATGGCTAACTAATCCTACAAACAAAAGGAAACGGGTTACTAACCCAAAAACAAATTCGGGCAAGATGGAAGCAACTCGGACAACGCGACCTCATGCACACAAACAGTAAAAGGAAATTCCCAGGACGCACAACGAGGTCCAGGGGCATCCTTTGGAGGCAATAACAGAGTAAAGTCTCAGAAAAAGCTACAAAAATAAAACTCTCTCTCCCAAACAAACAACGTCCCGAGGAGAAAAAGGCAAAAGTCAAAGGAAAGTCATCAAAAACCATCGTCACTATCAAAGAAAATTCATCAACAAAAACAAAATCATCAATGGAGCAAACAAGTTATCGAAGGAGCAACCTTTTTCAAAACAGCAATACGGAAATCAACGACAACACACGAAGCCCTAAAAAGAAGCCAAAACCAGGAAAATCACCCAAAGTATACATAAGGACGAAAGAAGACCAGGAAACAGGCATCACAGCAATAAACCAAGCACAAAAATAAGAAAAATGTTCAAGCTTTCCAACGTACAAAATCAGAGCGTCATCAAAAGAAATCAAAAACAAAGTAGCCGAAATAAAACGGTGAAGAGAAAGCAAAACCAACCTGGAAAAAGGAAGAAAGCTTTGAAATAAAAAAGCTGAAGAAGTGGAGCGGAGCAGCGAAGATCGACCGCGAAGCAAAAGCACCAGCAAATACCAAAGCGTCACAGAGAAAAAACGAGAAGGCAGGATGAAAGCAGCGAAAAAAAGGGAAAGTTATAGGAAAAAGAAAACCATATCTTGGATACAAAATTCGAATAAAAGAACCAAGAGAAATAGGGCATTAAAAGCCAATTAATAAGGGTGTTAAACCCTCGCACGTTTCCAAAGCTAGAGCACTAAAGCGCGCGCTTCTAAAGAAACAGAAACATTCCATATTCAAAAAGGAGTTCTACAAAGATAAAAGCGACAAAATGCTCGAGTTCGGCTTCACCCGAGAAGGTTCGAAGTCCTAAAAACTAAAGACTCTACCTCCAAATAAAGACCGAGCTCGAGCAGGGGCACTGTTCATACCCTGGGTCGAGTTGTCTGACCCGGGATGTTCTACAGACAAAGCGACCGACCTCTTCAGGTCAGGATGACCCGACCTCTTCTCAGAGAGTTCAGGGCAAGTCGACAAGGAAGCCCAAAGAAGGGCCCTAAATAGAGGACCGCGTACCAAAGCCCAAGGCAGTCCAAGCCCGCAGGGAGAAGGGCGGTTCCTTTGAAGATAAGATGACCTCACTCAAAAGATAAAGATAAGATAAGATAACTAACTTATCTTATCTAAGAAGGTCACGCTGCACTATTATAAATACACTGGAGCACCCAGGTATAACTCATACTCTGATTCTACTCAATACATGTTTAATACCCTTGCTAACTTAAGTATCGGAGTCCCTTGTAGATACCCCCCACCCTCTGGGGATGAAGGAATCAGCACCGCCACCAAGTCCAACAAATCGGACACAGCAACTCCGACCATTACAGAAGATCCCATCCGAGATCGACCTACAGTTTCAGGTAACCCTCGGAACACCAACCTTTCAAGAGGTCGGTCATGGGCCAACCTTCTAAGAGGTCGGCCAACCCGGTCCTTTATAGCTCGAACCAATGCATGAACAGCGGCCTTCCATGCAAAGAGATCAGAGTTATTCTTTAAGAACTGTATCAATAGCTCCTTTAGGTCTCCTTTTATGTTTACGCCTATATTTCTTGTTTTACCATTAGTTCCCCCAATTTGGATTTCTTCTGTTTTGCCCTCTGGTTGTGGTCGAAATTTTTCTCACGCTCGGGCTCCACCGAGTTCAATGGTGTTAGACTCCTTTCCTCTAGGGTCGCCTTTTAGGTTTAGGCTTTCGTTGTAGCAATATCGCGCGAGTTTTTGGTCTCACTTGATAGTGGCAATCCCTTCTGGAGTTGGAAACTTCATCCATAGGTGTGGAGTGGAGACCACCACAGCGAGCTGATTCAGTGTTGTCTGACCTATGAGGGCGTTGTACGCAGAGCTCACGTCGACAACGATGTAGTCTATGCTCAATGTTCTAGTCTGCGTTCCTTTTCCAAAGGTTGTATGTAGTGGGATGTACCCAAGTGGCTGGATTGGAGCGTCCCCAAGCCCGAATAGGCTATTTGGATATGCTCTGAGTTCTTTCTCTTGTAAGCCAAGTTTGTCGAAGGCCGATTTAAATAGGATATCCGTAGAGCTCCCTTGGTCTACCAACGTTCGGTGGAGATTGGCGTTGGCAAATATGATTGTAATAACCACGGGGTCATCGTGTTCTGAGATGATGCATGCGGCGTCTTCTTGAGTGAAGGTAATAGTGGGGAGGTCGGATGACCTCCCCTTCTCTGACATGGTACACCTCCTTAAGGTGTCGTTTGCGGGTTGACTTGGAGATCCCTCCTCCTGCAAATCTTCCATTTATCATGTGAATATGTCTCTCCCTCTTCATCCCTTCTTCACTTTTTTGGCTCGTCCGCTCTATTGGCTAGGAACCGATCTAGTCTTCCATCTCGAACTAGTTTCTCTATGACATTCTTCAGGTCGTAGCAGTCGTTAGTAGGATGTCCATAAATTCGGTGGTATTCGCAATATTCTGTCCGACTTTCTCCTCTCTTGTGTTTAATCGGACGAGGAGGAAAAATCTTCTGGGTGTTGTATATTTTTCGGTAGACATCTACAAGGGACACCTGAAGGGGGGTATAATTGTGGTATTTTCTAAGTTTCTCAGTAAGTTGGTATTCTTGTTTTCAAGACTCTTTATCCTTGTCCCGAGTTGGGTAGGAGAGTCCGGTCTTTGAGGTTTCTCCTAATCGGGAGTTCTCCTCCATATTAATATATTTTTCCTCCCGTTCTTGAACCTCGTTAAGAGATGTTGGGTGCTTCTTGTATGGAGTGGCTAAAGGGTCCTTCTCGTAAGCCGTTAATGAGTCCAATGATAGCTGCTTCTGTAGGAAGATTCTGTATATCAAGACATGCTTTATTGAACCTTTCCATGTAACTGCGGAGACCTTTTCGATCTTCTTGTTTAATCCCTAGCAGACTCAGAGCGTGCTTAGTCTTGTCCTTTTGGATGGAGAACCTGGCCAAAAATTTCTTGGCGAGGTCATCGAAGCTTGCCATCAACCTTGGTGGCAGGCTGTCGAACCATTTTATTGCCGTTTTGGTTAAGGTGGTCGGGAAGGCCTTGCAACGAGTCGTATCTAAAGTATCCGTGAGATACATCCGACTCCTAAAATTGCTGAGGTAGGTCGGACGTACCATCATATGGGGTCATATCAGAGGCTTTGAAGTCCTTCGGGACTTTAGCCTTCATGATTTCTTTCGTGAACGGGTTTTGGTCCTTATAAGGGTTATCCTCGCGATGGGAGGTCTTGGATTTGAGGTCGGCTTCGAGCTTTTGGAGCTTGTCTTCTAACTCTCGACGTTGTCTTGTTTCTCTCCAGAGGTCTCGCTCAGCTTCTCATTGACGTTCAGCTTCTTGTTCGAGCTATTTGAGGCAATCCTGCTGTTCACGGATGGCATCCAGAATTTCAGTGTTTTAAGGTTGTTTGTCTCCCTTGGATTGGTGCGTGTCCTTTAGTGTGGCATCTATGTTTTTAAGTGGCGTTCCTTCATCCAATCCGGAGTTAAGGTCGTTGGTAGGAGTTACTTGCCATGGTGATTGGATGACTTCCAGGTCCCCGGCAACGGCGCCAATGTTTTGGGGGTTACCTGAAGTTAGAGGTCGATCTCGGACGAGATCTTCTGAACTTATCGTTACCGCCGTGCCCGACTTGTTGGAATGCGAGGTGCAGCTGGTCTTTGGTCACCGGAGGGTGATAGTACCTGCAAGAGACTCTGATGCTTAAGTCAGTACGGGCTTTAAACATGTTTTTTGTAGAATTAGAGTATCAGTTATACTTGGGTGTGCCAGTGTATTTATAGTAGTGTAGAATAACCTCCCTCGAGATAAATTTATTATCTTATCTTATCTTTTTTGTGGGTGAGATAACCTATCTTTTGGCCAACCGCCTTCAGGTGAACTGTGATCCTCTACTCTGGGCTTGTTGAGCCTCTATAGTAATTTGGCCGAACTCGTTATGAAAAAATCGGTGGCGAACCAACCTTAAAATAGGTCGATTGTTTCGTCATCGTCCAACACTCGGTCTAGAATATGAACAACAAATATAAAACTGAAAACCTAAAAATACACGACACACTGAAATACCAATAAAGTACAAAGGCATACCTGAAATGTTTCCTCAACTTTTTACATCTAACAAATGGAAGCAAAATACAAGTCAGTTATTATAAGAAGAAACAGGACAAAAACACACCCGTATGCCACCCACATTTCACTTTAATACAAAACTAATAATCTATAATACTTCTAAAATGATATTACTGCAATGTTTTATTCATATTTTAAAATTTAAAATGTCTCATTTAAATATCTACATATAATTTTTAATAAAACTTTATTCTTAAGAATATAATTTTTAAAAATAAAATAAATGTGCTGTTAATTAGATCAATCAAAATATATCCTTTTATATGAAAATAATTTTTACCATCACAAAAATATTTTTGTACTATTATATCAAAATATTCTTTATTTCCTTTATTTCTTTGTATTAAACTAACCCACTTATTATGAAATATGGAGCCAGTATTTACTTCACCCAATACTAAATTGAGTAAACTTTCTCCTTGCAGATAAAAATCCAACAATTTGTATCAACTGTACTTGCAATTTACTACAAATAAAGCAAAACATGTTGAAACATTTCTCACAAATTATGATTCAAAAATTATTACCAGGAGAGACAAACCGTTCTCAAGTACATACAACTATACAAACTGTTCTCAAGTACATACAACTATACAAGAAAGCTAACACGCCCCTCGCTCCCACATTACATATCCGATAACTAACAACTGAAAACGTGAATCACCAGAAACAGAAACTAACACGCAAAGAAACAGTAGTAGTGGCCATCAGTGGGGGGAATAACTAAGTATAACCGTATACATACACATATATCTAAATGTGCTTATTGATATGATGATTTCCTCCCAATGGATATGAAGGATTGGTGACTCCTCCAGCAGGCGTTGCAAGAGACCCTAATGGTTGCTGGTGCGTTGTTGTTGGGGGCTGCTGATGGTGTGCTCCAAACGAGGAAGGGTCCAGGTGCGCCTGCTTGGTGCTTAGCTTCTCGGCTGCATGCCTGGCTTTGGCTTCATGCAACTCCATTTTTGCCTTTGCTTCTCTCGCCTTTGCGCGCTCATGTGCTATCACTTTCTCCTCCTCTGTTCGTGCCCTTGCTTTCTCTGTCTGCGCTATTTTAAACAGAAAAAAAATATGATTGACTTTGTATTAGTTTGTAACTTTGACTTCGTGAGTTCCATTATATGTGAATATTGTGTTTATCTCTTAACTTTATCATTTTACCAATGCCAGGATATAAACTTGATAAAATAATAAAATAAGAATTAGTTACCATTCACCTTGTAATTTTCTTTATGGGTGAATACTATAATGTGTTTAATATCTAACTTTATCACTCTCTCACTCTCCTCTTCTCACGGGGAAGAGCTTGGTCCTTTAAAAGCCGTTTGGTTCCGAGTACTGATAATAAGACTCGGAATAAAGACACGAAAATTAAAGACATTTTTAACATCAAATAAAGATTAAAAATATAAAAACGAAAAGAAAATATTAAAATCAAATAAATGATAAATCAATTAAAATGATTGTTTAATTGAAAATGATTAGAGTTGCTGTCGTCGGTAAAACATCAATGGGAGTTTGCTGCAGAAAGTAATTCCGCTCGATGTTAATCAAACGGGTAAGATCGAGAAAGAAAGCCGAAAAAGAAATTAAATGGAGAGGACCTTCTCGTCAATTTTGGCTCCGCAGATGTCAACGTGTTCCTTGGCGGCACTGGCCATGTTGCTTAGCTTCTCCTTTGAAGATTTCATTTTTCCGTATCTTCTATTGAGCTTCAATCAACAAGATGGCTATGGTGCTTCTTCATTCTCGATTTATATGCATGTCATAGAAAGGGAAGACGATACAAAACAGCGAAGACACCACATAGCTGCTGGGAGGATGGAACGTTCGGCAGCCAACACTTGTTGAACATGCAGCAATGCTATGCCCATCAAGTATCTAATGCTCGCCACGTTGCGTTGCTTAATAATAGAGATTATGAACTTATCCCTTTTCAGAAATTGGAGGAGATATGAAAATTTCTTTTTTACCTTTTATTGATGCAAATCAATTTTTTATTACATTCATTTATTATTTTGTTATTATTTTCTTTCTTCTATTATATTTTTTTGAAAAGTCTTTCTTCTATTATTAAATTAGTGAGACTGATCTGATAATTTAATGTGATCTTTATTTTAAGAATTGAATATTGTATTTGTTACAAACTTACAATGTAGTCATGAATTGGCTTATCTTTGTATGGATTTTGGATTCAATTGCAATTGTGTGATTATTATTATTTATCTCAACTTTTAGACCTGCTATAAAGCAATTTAAGATATTAGCATAAGAAAATGGAAAAGTCTACGGGGCCAGCAGTTTTATTGAATATTGGCCAACATATAACCAACAGAAGAAGGTGAGCCATTGGATAAAATTTCACACCAATCTCACACCATCAAATCATCATTGATGGCTAGTTGATGGCTAACAATCACAAAAATTACTGGCCCCCTAGCATTGCTCTAAGAAAATAACTATATGTTGATTTTTCAAATGTATCGATTTGGCATAATATGTGAAAAGAAAAGTACATAGAACTAATTCTTAATCAGCCAAAAATTGAACAATTCAATTAATAATAATTATTTTAATTAGTTTTATTTTTTAATTTACAATATTTGTTATTAATTGTTGTTAATTCAAAATCAACTTTTGAGTGATATGTTTCAAAAATTGCTCCTGGAATCACAGAAGTGAAATCAAACTCGATTCTTCACCTTCTCTTTTTCTTGGTGGCTACGGTGCATGGTTCTCTATTCATATCATCAGCGGCGCCGATTTCATCTATTTGACGGCGTCGATCTCATCCATTCGACCATTCGACAGCGCCAATCTCATCCATCCAACCATCCAAGTGGCGATCCCTTCTCAAGCGAAGACAAGGCTCCCGATTCTTCACCCCCTCTCTCTCTTGGCGGCTACGGTGCATGGTTCGCTCTTGGTTACATCAACGACGCCAACCTCCTCCATCGGATCATCAAAGCGCCGCTCCATTCTCAAGTGAAGTCTACGCTCCCGATTATTCACCCTATCTCCCTTTTGGCGGCTACGGTGCATGGTTCGCTCTTGGTTACATCAGCGGCACCAACTTCCTCCAATCAAACATCCAAGAGAAGGGTGCGGTGCAATACTTCCGAAAGAGAGCATCTTCCATGGCGTTTTCAACTCCGGAAGGCGGATCGATTAGTACATTGATCAATCCAATCCAAGGCGATGAAGAATTCAGTATGGGTGAAGTAGTTATTCAAGAGCAAGAAGGGACTAAGGTATGTTGCATAAGTTGGTCCTGCGTTGTAAGAAATGTTATGACAATGTGTTATTTGAATGCTTATTATTCATGCTAATTAGATGTTTTTTAGGTTCAAAAAGTTTATTCATTTAAAAAATTCTGGTACAGTGATATATTTAGTTGAGCAAAGTATGCTTAAAATTGCTACTAAATACTTACCCAGCATGTTCGAATCCTAAGAATTGCCATCATCAAATTATGCTTGACTCCCAGATTAGTTTTGCAATATTTTTTGATGTTTTTTATTGGAATCATGCATTATATAGTAAGGAAGGATCTTAACTTAATAATAGTGTTTTCCGGTGTCTTTAATTGAAGGTCGACAAAATTACCGACATCGTTGTGACTAGAAAGGATGAGTTGGACTCGAGACACGAGGTTTGAATGTGCTGTGTGAATGTTTCTTATTCATGATAATTAGATATTTTTAAAGTTCAAAAAGCTTATTTATTTGAAAAATTCGGGTACAGTGAAATATTTAGTTGATATATTGTTAAAGTATGCTAAGAATCGGTATTAAATACTTATTGTATTAGTGCTAGTGTTGATTCGTATCTAGTTTTGTGTATTGACGTTACAGTTGCCGGATCATAGTGGGGACGGTGAAGAGGAAATCCCAGTCATAGGAATGAGTTTTGGTCCGTTGCCTCTGGCACAGAAATTTTATGCAAACTATGCAAAGAAAGTTGGGTTTGTTACTAAAATCAGGAACACAAATTTCGACAAGATGCGGAAGGAATCAAAGATACCGGTTAATCAATCTATTCACTTCACGCGAGAAGGTTATCGAGAGTCTAGGGTGAACGTAGCAACTCGAGCGAACAAAATTACAGCCACGAGATGTAGAGCAAGGATGTATGTCATGCTGGACAAGGAGAAGAAAAGTTGGGTTGTGTCTAGATTAGAATTGAGGCATTCTAACCCCTGTTTGGCTAAGAAAGTTGTCCACTATCATGAGTACTAGGAGTTGACCATACATGCTAAGTGCATCATTACGGATAACGACGAGGCTAGAATAAGACCCAACAAGACGTATCTAGCACTGGCAAACGAGGTTGGTGGGTCTTCAAACCTGAGTTTTTCAGAAAATGATGTTAGAAATTACATCACAAGCAAACTCCAATGTGCCGATGACAATGCGGACTTTAAGGGGATGATGAATTATTTCGTTCGAATGAAGGAGATCAATCCCAACTTCTTTCATGCCATTGATGCTAGTGATGCTAATAAATTCAGGAGCGCACTCGGGGTAGATGCAAGGTGCAGGGCTTCATTTGAATATTACGGAGATGTGGTGTCGTTTGACACCACTTATAGAAGAAACGGGTCTGTATATTTATTGGTGAATTGCAAAAGTTGTTATTTTTTAAATTTGTGTTTCTGTCACTCATTTATGGTTGGTGTTTTCGTAGGCATGGTCTACCGTTTGTATCTTTTGTCGGTGTAAACCACCATGGGAAGTCTACTCTTCTTGGTTGTGCTTTACTTGGGAGCGAGGAGATCCCTAGTTTTAAGTGGGTGTTCACGCAATGGGTGAGATACGTCGGGACTGCACCAAGGGGGATCATCACTGACCAGTGCAAGGTCATGGCCAGTGCTATTAGGAAGGTCTTACCGGATACTGTCCACCGACGGTGCATCTGGCACAAAATGAAGAAGTCACAATTCAAGCTCGGAGGGTATGCTACGTACGGAGAATTGAATGCTAAGATGAATCACATTGTGTAGAATTCTCCGTCTGCTGACTCTTTTGAAGTTGATTGGGCTGGATTCATCAAAGAATTTGACCTAGGCCAGAACAGATGGTTAGCAGGTCTGTGGTCGTTAAATTAACCCCCGTGTATGGGTTGCATATTGCCTATTTATTCACTGGTAGTAGTTTCGCCGGTTTGAGTCGATTGCAGTGCATTTTTTTTAGGTGTAGTCAATTTTTCTATTTAACCTTGTCAGTGGATGTTCTTTTCGGTACACAAACAAATATTTTTTCTTATAGAAAAAATGGATGTTTTTTATTTATTTTATCAGACCTCATGAAGTTGTCATCATGTTGTGTCTAAGCAACACTCATATGCTTAGTTTTTCTTTTGTTATTCTTGTAGACCTCTATGCGAATCGACGGAAGTGGGTTCCAATATTCTTCAAGAGTAAATTTTGGGCCGGTATGAGGAGTACACAGCGGAGTGAAAGTATGCACGCATTTTACGGGGGTTTATGCATTGCAAGAGTGGGTTGGTTCAGTTCGTCCATGAATACAACAATGTGCTAGGGAACAAGGAGCAAAAGGAGCTAGAAGATGATGCCGTGCGGACTCGAAATAAGTCATTCCATGAATAGGGAGCATAGGCATTGAGAGACAGTTTCAGCAAGAATACACCATTAATATATTCAGGATCCTTCCGTTGGAGGTAAGAAAAAAACCGATTATGTGATTCGATCAACTAAACAACACGGTGACACAATGTCTGTTTGAGTGGATGAGTAGAAGGTATTTTGGGAGAAGCCTGTCTACCATACTTTCATAGTAGAGTCTAACCCATTGAGTCAAAAGGTTCGGTGCGAGTAAACAAGTTTGGATCCACTGGTATATTGTGTTGCCACACTCTTGCTGTGTGGTCATACTACAGAGTTGACACAGTACCGAGCTGCTATGTGCTTCCTCGGTGGAGTAAGAACGTCATCCGCAAGCACACCTACGTCAAGAGTAGCCATGATGTGGCTCGGACCAATGAAGGTCACAACCTGTTCAGGGATTTGTGTTCAGAGTTCTACAACATTGCCTATGAGTTTGTTGGTTGTGATGAGGAAGCAGCCATCTTGCAATCTGCCATTTGAGATGCAAAGTCCAAGTTGAATGATTATTGTGCCAGCATGCATTCCACTACTTTAGCTTAGGGGTGGCAAACGGGCCTAAACCCGCCGAGCCGGCCCGCGTAACCCGCCAAAAAAGGCGGGCTGGTGGTGCGCGAAATTGTGAACAATACTTTTTCACAACTCTCATAATCCCCGGTAATGGCTCCAAAAACGTGGTAGCTCAATACCATGGCATTACACAACTTCGCACAACTAACCAGCAAGTGCACTGGGTCGTCCAAGTAATAAACCTTACGTGAGTAAGGGTCGATCCCACGAAGATTGTTAGTATTGAAGCAAGCTATGGTCATCTTGTAAATCTTAGTCAGGCAAACTCAAATGGTAATGGTGATGAACGAAAATAACATAAAGGTAAAGATAGTGATACTTATGTAATTCATTGGTAGGAACTTCAGATAAGCGTATGAAGATGCCTTCCCTTCCGTCTCTCTGCTTTCCTACTGCCTTCATCCAATTCTTCTTACTCCTTTCCATGGCAAGCTCGTATAGGGT
>NW_026264631.1:88503-88638 GCF_000817695.3 Arachis duranensis
GAAAGTGCTTTTTCTTGCTTCAAGAATCATTTTAATGATTTTTCAGATCCTCATTAACATGTCTCATTTTTCATCATTCTTTCAAGAGCCAACATTCATGAACCACAAATTCAAGATACATATGCACTGTTTAAG
>NW_026264631.1:92811-93104 GCF_000817695.3 Arachis duranensis
AACTCAATTTTTGAGGTGGAAAGAACTTTGCCAAGAAGGCATTGACTAGCTTTTCCCAAGAGTCCAGGCTTTCTTTAGGTTGAGAATCCAACCATGTTCTAGCTCTGTCTCTTACAGCAAAAGGGAATAGCATCAGTCTGTAGACCTCAGGGTCAACCCCATTAGTCTTGACTGTGTCACAGATTTGCAAGAACTCAGCTAAAAACTGATGAGATCTTCCAATGGAAGTCCATGGAACTTGCAATTCTGTTGCATTAGAGAAACTAATTGAGGCTTAAGCTCAAAGTTGTTTG
>NW_026264631.1:93329-93650 GCF_000817695.3 Arachis duranensis
TTTCAGGTTCAGGATCAGCCTCAACAAGAATGCCTTTGTCTTTGCTCCTGCTCATAAGAAAGAGAAGAGAACAAGAAAGTGTGGAATCCTCTATGTCGCAGTATAGAGATTCCTTTAGGTGTCAGAGGAAAAGAAGAATAGAAGACAGAAGTGAAAAATTCGAACTTAACAGAGAAGATAGAGTTCGAATTTTGCCTTAAGGGATAATGTTAGTCCATAAACAGAAGGATGTGAGAAGGGGGGAAGTTATTTTCGAAAATTAAGTAGAAAATTGAAAACATTTTTGAAAAACATTACTTAATTTTCGAAAATGAAAATGGA
>NW_026264631.1:96626-117880 GCF_000817695.3 Arachis duranensis
ACAATATTTATAATTATGTTTTGGATTATATTTATTTTGCTTTGGAGAGAATATTTATACTTATATTTTGAATGAAAATTTGGTTTATAATTATATTTATTAGATATTTATAATTACAAAGACTTTAATGTTTGTTAATATAAAAAATATAATTTTTTATACCATTAGAAATTATAAATTTATTAATATGGTTGTGAAATTATATATATTACTTAGTAGTTAATAGTAAAAAAAAGGAGCTTTGGCGGACTTAGCCCGCCAGCCCGCCAGCTCGCAGTTAGGCGGGGCGGGCTAGGATTCTAGGACCGCCTCACTAGGCGGGGTGGGGCGGGGCGGGCTTCCCCGCTTGCCATCCCTACTTTAGCTGCTACTCAGAAAATAATGGCCACACAGGGCACAAGTGATGCTGTTGAACATGACATACAGGGACCCTCAAGACTTAAAACTAAAGGACGGCTAAAGAGTAAGAGACTTGGAGCAGAGTTGGACAAGTCAATTAAGAAATCGATGCAAAAAAAGAAGAGAAAATCGCATCCGGTATGTGCTAGAAGCAAGGTATATTTCGTTTTTTTTTTTGCACGGTGTTTTCAATCCCTATATGCTGTTCTATTTTTTTGTGTTGTGCATCTTGTAGGATGTTGTTGACCTTCAGACAGATAATGAGCATCATGGTCCTATGAATGAAATATTTAAGGATTCTACTACTTGGAATGCATCGGATGGTGGCAGATTCATGTCCCTGTTGAACTCTTTTTGGCATGGATAGTTATCTTTTAATTTTTGGTTGTACACTTTTTAGTGTGGGTTATTTCTCATACTTAGATACATTTCTTGGTTCTTTATATACAACTGAATAAACTCTGACTATTTTTGCTTTGTCACTTGCATTGATACTGGTATGACGTATTCAATAAAAAAAATAAAGGCAAAACTGTGGTTATCTTTTATCTAATTATCAATTATTATAGGTTATGAGACTGTTATTGTTTTAAGATCACGAAGTGTCCCTTATTTGTTGGCCAAAAACTAGTGGATTACATCTGCCATGAAACCTACTGTAGAATATCTAAAAAAAAAGAGCCATTCACTTTTCAATGAAATATGCACATTCGGAAATGCTTAACACAAATGAAGCTGTCGAGTAGAGTGCAATGCTTAAAGTACCAGCAACCCCACAATTACAGTAATAAAAAAACAAGGACAAAAAATACATAAACATCTTAATGGAACAAAATGCCACTTATATGTAGTAATAAAGAAATGGGATATATACATTGATCAGAGTAGACTGAATAGTATAATTATACAATGCATTGTTTAATGAACAAAAGACATCCATAATTTGAGATCTAATTACTTGACTATCACAAATCCTTAACAAACGAAATCTGTTGAAAAGTAACTAAAAAAACAAAAGGCATTCACTTCTCACTGAAGTACATGCAGCTGCGAATGCATTGCACGCTCACAAGTCAAAAAACATAACAAGAACCATCCAATTCGCTATACAAAGAAACATCATTTTTCCTATTAGATGCACCATCCACGTTTTCATGAGTTTTAGCTAGGCGCCTGTCTTCTTCCGTTGTCTCCCCCCTTGGTTGGCTTTCTTATGGGTAACCCCGCACGCTGCAACATGGTCTTCGTGCTTGGTGCTGTGAAGGGTGATTTAACCACCTTAGTCTTGTTTCTTGGCTGGTTGCGCGCACATGATGTGTGTCCAATCCCTCTAGAGCATTTACTATGAGTGAATTATGAGGACCCATCACTATGTCAAGTATAATTTCATTTTGGAATTCCTGCAAAACAACCTGAATGGAAACAACGCCTGTGAACGGGAAATTTTGGAAGCGATAAATAAATAGATCGAAAAGAGGTACAACTTAATTGTGATGGAATTTTTCAATTCACATTGTCCCAAAATTGCAAGGGTTTATCTAGACACCAATACTGCATGAACTTGATCACGTATACACCACAATCACAGCTACATGCACAAATGGATATATTATTTTTAACCATGAGACTTTTTATCATTATCAATTTAATTGCTGGTAAGATTGTTGATAAGCAGCATTTCAACTGACCGTTATGTTGTTTTGGGATGCTGGGATAGAAATGAGTTAGGCTGTTCTCCGTGGGCTCGTATCTGGGCATCGACACTTTATATATGTCTTCAATAATTCTCCCCTGGAAACCAACTACAATTTAGCAATACTACATTTTTTACGACTTAGGATGTTGCTGCATTAATTGGGAGAGATTTGCTTACCACATAAGCATGTATTTTCGACATGTCATCATTGTACTCTCCAGAATACATACTATCCAGTATCCACAACCTTTTTTTAGGAATTTCAAAGGCATACAACCACCAATAACGATCGATACAGACGGAGAAAAACCACTGCGTTGTAAACAAAAAATATAAAAACGGTGACTGATGACAAGTCATCATATACCCATTTTTCAAGCTAATTTCATTTGTTTTGTTAGCATTTATGCACTTTCTTGTATCCTAAGTAAGTGATTTGGAGTGAAAATGCATAACTTCTTTAAATCAAGCAACCACCATGAAATTAATGTTAAATCATGAGGTTTAAGCTAATTTTAATTGAATTGTAATTGATTTATAAGCCTCTTGAATTTAGTGATACTTTGAGTGGTTGTTTTGGTTTATTATAGGTGAAGAAAAGAAAAGAAAAGGAAAAGCGTGGCCTAAGAAGTGTAGCCCAAGGAAAGGAAAGCGTGGCCAAAGCAATATGAAGCGTGCCGCATGCAAGGGGGAGGCAACATTGCCCTCCACAAGGGCACACTGCCCTCTAGGAGGGCAACATAAAGGAACCAACCAAGGAAGGCAACTCTGCCCTGCCCACTACAAGGGCAGAGCACAAAATGTGCCTTGAGACCAAGAGGAAGAGAACCTTGCCCTGCCTTTGTGGAGGGCAGAATCGGGCTCTCCAAGGAAGAAATTCAAGGGAAAAATGTCACCCATGCATGCTACAAGGATCGAACAAGGAACCATGAGGAAGCTAGGACTTAAGGATGAGTGCCGTGCCAAGAAACCAAGGAAATTATTGTAGCGTGTGCTTCCTCCGTGTTTCGAACACGGGACAAGCAATGTGAGAACTCTGCCCTGCCCTTGGCGCGGGCAGGGCAGCATTTGGATTGGCGCACGATCCTGGCGCATCACGCACGATCCTGACGCACCAAATTCCCTCCTGGCAGCACCAGCGCGCACCACGATCCTCTCCTGGCAGCACCAATTTTTTCTGCCCTGCCCTCCGCGAGGGCAGGGCAGCATCCTATGCACCAAGCTCGATCCTGGCGAACCAACTCTCGTCCTTGGCAGCATCTGGCGCACCAACTCTCGTCCCTGGCAGCACCAATTTTTCCTGCCCTGCCCTTGGCACGGGCAGGGCAGCACCTTGCGCACCAAGAAGCAAATTCTGCGTACCACGCCGCACCAATCTCATGCACCAAGCACCAATTTTCTGCCCTGCCCTCCACAAGGGCAGGGCAGCCTCCTGGGAGTGAATTTTCATGGGCCGAAAATTCAAATTAAAACCCCATTTTAATTCATTTCTTCACCAAATCAAAAGCCCATCCAAATCCCAAAATCCAAGAATAGAAAGTGTATAAATAGAAGCTAGCTTGATGTAATTAGGACTTTCTTTTTTTGGAGACTTTTACTTTTGACCTTTACTTTCAATTTTACTTTCACCTTTCTTTTGAGCTTTGAATTTCTTGCAATTGTTCTTGAGAGACTTGACCGAGAGCTAAGAGGATCAAGGGAGAATTGACTGATCTCCTTCCTCATTTTTACTTGGGCAATTCTACTCTTCTGTTCCTGAGTTTTGGGTGTGTGAAATTGAGGAAATTCTGTCTCAATTCCCATTCAAACTCTTTTCAATTGGTTTTCTGCATAATTCAATTTTATTTCTGTTCTTCTATTGCTTCTTCTTCAGTTTCTTATCAATTGCTTTGTGAACTTGGATCTAGGAAGGCAAATAGAGATCTAGGCTCTGCTACCTAGTCTCTTGAGACCTGAGACCACAATTTACTTTTGGTTCTTCTGTGAACCTTTGCTGCATTTTATTTTCTTTCTGTTTGAATGCTTACTGCTTCTGATTCAATTTCTGCTCAAGCAATTGTTACAATTTACTTTCTCTTTGTTTAGATTCTGCAATCCCATTCCTCAAACCCCTTTTATATTCAAGCCATTTATCTTTCTTGCCATTTAAGTTACTGTAATTTACATTTCTTGCACTTTAAGTTTCAGTCATTTACTTTCTTGTTCTTTCAGATTCTGCCAATTTACTTTCCTGTTCTTTAATTTACTGCACTTTTCCCTTCCCCCTTTACATTTACTGTCATTTACTTCTTGTTAAACACAAATCACTCAACCAAAACTTGATTCGCTTGACTAAATCACCCACTAAACTAAAATTGCTCAATCCTTCAATCCCTGTGGGATCGACCTCACTCATGTGAGTTATTATTACTTGATGCGACCCGGTACACTTGCCGGTGAGTTTTGTGTTGGATCATTTTCCACACATCAGTGACATGGAAGCACATACTAACTGTTTGAGAAATTTCCTCTACTAACTCACTAACAATTTATCTCAATTAACTGTACTCAATTCTCAAGCGTGCTGTTATTTAGTCATCCTGATTGTTTGCATATCATAGGAAATCGAATTCCTACAGACAAAGGATATCATGACATGAAGCCACCACTTATTGCACTCATAAAAAACAATTGCTCTTATGACGGAAATCCATTGGAAGACCCTCAACAGCATATAACTACTTTCCTGAGAACTTGTAATGCGGTCAAAACTGATGGTCCAGATCATGACACTTACAAGATCCTGTTATTCCCTTTTTCATTAAAGGGTGAAGCTGCACAATGGTTTGAATCTTTTCCCCAAGGAAGTATCACTAGTTGGGATGATTTGGTCACCAAATTTCTGGCCAAATTCACCTCATCCAGACAGATCATCCAGCTAAAAGAGAAGGAACATCTATTCACACAAGGGGATGAAGAACCACTCTTCAAGGTCTGGGAAAGATACAAGAAAGCGACTGATAAAGTGGGCTTCCGAGCTTTCTATGAAGGATTAACCCCAGAAACAAAAAAGGCTGTAGACTACTTCTCAGATGGCCTACTCAAAGCAACAACAACTGCCCAAGGAGCTGCAGACCTCAATGACAAAGGAGTCAACAACCAACATTCATTTGAGAAATCACAGAATGTAATCTCAGCAAAAGAAGAGACAAATATTGAAGGGGTGAATGCATTCAAGGACTTAAACAGGCAAATGTATCTTCAACCACAGCAAAGCATGGAGATATCTGCTGAAGTGTATGCCCAATTTCCACCATGGAGACCCCATTCCTATCTGAGAATGAGGGAGTCTCAACATCAAGAACAAGGGATTTTCCACCAAGGAAACTTCATGACCACAAACAATCAACATCACCCACCCACTAATACCACTCAAAGCCAACACTCGCAACACAGACACTCTCAGACCCATTTCAACTGGAGAAGAAACGAGTACCAAAATCACAAACCAAGGGACTTCAATTATAACAACCCAAACTTTACAAACCAACAAAAACATCATCACAGCAATAACAACCACTACATGCCACCACCACACCCACCCTTCATACCTTTAACATCTCATAACCAACCACCCTCACAAGACTCTCAGAGAATCACAAACCTGGAGATCCTAATAGAGAGAATGATGAAACACCAAGAGGCAACAACAAGGAACCAAGAGATGTTAATCAGAGGAATTGAGGAGAAGATAGCTCAACTGGCAAAGTACTTTGCAGAAATGAGTGAGAAGAAACCAGATGCTTTCTTCAAGACCATTGAAGACAAACCAACTGACAGCAAAGATGCTACAAAGAAGGAAGAATGGAAAAGGATCATAGAGGACAAAGAGAAAATACTAGACAAAGGAAGCACCAGCCAAGAAAAACACAACAAGGAATTCTTTCAAAAAGAGACAGAGGAAAGAACTAAAGAAAATCAAAAAATCCCCACTGGAAATTTCTCACTAGGGGATAGAGTGATGATCAATATGCAAACCATAAAAGTATATCCACAGTGGTCTGATCATTATATTGTGACTAAGATCCTTCCACAAGAATCTGTAGAGGTCATCAAAGAGGAAACCGGAAGGAAGTTCACAGTGAAGAAAGATAAGCTAAGGCACTGTGATTTTCAACCTCCATGATCAAAGAATGGAGGATGTCAAGCTAATGACAATAAAAGAGCGCTTGTTGGGAGGCAACCCAACCTGAGGTAGTTTCTTTTCATAGTTTTCAATAAAAATGTTGAGTAATTGATGTGGATTGCAAGGAGCTAAGTTTGGTGTTGCACACCAAAACAATTTGAGGGAGAATAAAAACTTCTAAGTTTGGTGTTCCACCAAACATATCATTTGAAAACACATTCTCACCTCTTGCATGACTCTAGCTCCAAGCAATCAAAAACATTATTCAGCTGTTGAATTGTTTTCTAGCTTTAATTTCATTCACCTTTAGCAAGGATACATGGTTTCAATTATGGTTAACTGTTACATCTGAGGTAGTGGCAAACAATTAAGTTTGGTGTCCCTACACCAAAAGTCAATTATGGAACCACACTCAGTATGCATACTAACCATATGATCAAGGGCTTGAGAAGCAAGCAACTTTGAGGATTATGCAGGACATGAGTCAACCATTGAAGACACTATGCATCTTCACTCAAAGAGAACACAACAGAAGGAAGAATCAAAGGGCTGCAACTTCAAAGGTTGTATTTGAACTTAATCCTTGCTGCTGTGTATCGTTTCGAACATGGGAACCATTGTATGTCTTGATAAAGTGTTCATCTAGTTGCAAGTGAAATTGTTTGTTAAAAATGCTAAACCTGCATAATGCTTGTTATCCATCACTTAGTTTAAATTTTGTTTTGTTTCCCATATGCTTAAATAAAAGAGTTTGGTTTGAATTGAAAAGTAAAATATCCAATGTTGCATAAGTATGAATGGAAGTTGGTGGTGGTATATGTGTTTGATTAAATGCATGACTCATGAAATAATTGTTGCATAATATCATTCTCATTCAAATGTGAGTTAGCTTGCTGTTACAAAGACTCTTGTCAATAATGAAAAATCCCTTGGTAACAAAAACAGAAAGAAAAAGGAAAGAAAAAGCCAAAATGGCAAGAAAAACAAAGAATAAAGGTTGGACACCAATAGCTTGAACCTTAGGACATATGCCTGTGGTGTTCTTGTACTAAGATCTGCTTGGATGAGTAAATTCTAAGGGGTATTTTAAAATCCGGTCACTTAGATCAACTGATTTGGGATGACCAATTGAAAATCCACAATAAAGAGCAACTTAAATACAGAACATTTAGTTATCCAAAGAGATGCTAGGCATCAATGATCCTAGGGAGAATTAGTGAGCCATGTGTCTGTGGTGGAAAGATGTTGAGTAAAAAGAAAAAGAAAATAAAGCCAAAGGCTAATACTGCAACATTTGACACCAAACCTCCAAAAGAATAATAAGCTTGTTAAGCATTGTAAGCCAAGAAAAGTTAGCAAGGGAGGAATCAAAAAGTGAGTCTTATAACAGCAAGTTTAGCAAACCTTTGATGCAAAATGTATATCATGTAACAAGAACAATAACTTGAGTTGTCATTGTCTGCATAAATGCCCCAAAGATCAAGTTCTGCTATCTGCATAATAAGGATAAGTATCCTTTTCTTATTCATTTCATTTACTCTTAGTTTTGAAGCTTGCTTGGGGACAAGCAAGATTTAAGTTTGGTGTTGTGATGACAAGTCATCATATACCCATTTTTCAAGCTAATTTCATTTGTTTTGTTAGCATTTATGCACTTTCTTGTATCCCAAGTAAGTGATTTGGAGTGAAAATGCATAACTTCTTTAAATCAAGCAACCACCATGAAATTAATGTTAAATCATGAGGTTTCCCTGCCCACTACAAGGGCAGAGCACAAAATGTGCCTTGAGACCAAGAGGAAGAGAACCTTGCCCTGCCCTCCACAAGGGCAGAATCGGGCTCTCCAAGGAAGAAATTCAAGGGAAAAATGTCACCCATGCATGCTACAAGGATCGAACAAGGAACCATGAGGAAGCTAGGACTTAAGGATGAGTGCCGTGCCAAGAAACCAAGGAAATTATTGTAGCGTGTGCTTCCTCCGTGTTTCGAACACGGGACAAGCAATGTGAGAACTCTGCCCTGCCCTTGGCGTGGGCAGGGCAGCATTTGGATTGGCGCACGATCCTGGCGCATCACGCACGATCCTGGCGCACCAAATTCCCTCCTGGCAGCACCAGCGCGCACCACGATCCTCTCCTGGCAGCACCAATTTTTTCTGTCCTGCCCTCCGCGAGGGTAGGGCAGCATCCTATGCACCAAGCTCGATCCTGGCGAACCAACTCTCGTCCCTGGCAGCATCTGGCGCACCAACTCTCGTCCCTAGCAGCACCAACTTTTCCTGCCCTGCCCTTGGCACGGGCAGGGCAGCACCTTGCGCACCAAGAAGCAAATTCTGCGCACCACGCCGCACCAATCTCGTGCACCAAGCACCAATTTTCTGCCCTGCCCTCCACAAGGGCAGGGCAGCCTCCTGGGAGTGAATTTTCATGGGCCGAAAATTTAAATTAAAACCCCATTTTAATTCATTTCTTCACCAAATCAAAAGCCCATCCAAATCTAAAAATCCAAGAATAGAAAGTGTATAAATAGAAGCTAGCTTGATGTAATTAGGACTTTTTTTTTTGGAGACTTTTACTTTTGACCTTTACTTTCAATTTTACTTTCACCTTTCTTTTGAGCTTTGAATTTCTCGCAATTGTTCTTGAGAGACTTGACCGAGAGCTAAGAGGATCAAGGGAGAATTGACTGATCTCCTTCCTCATTTTTACTTGGGCAATTCTACTCTTCTGTTCCTGAGTTTTGGGTGTGTGAAATTGAGGAAATTCTGTCTCAATTCCCATTCAAACTCTTTTCAATTGGTTTTTTGCATAATTCAATTTTATTTCTGTTCTTCTATTGCTTCTTCTTCAGTTTCTTATCAATTGCTTTGTGAACTTGGATCTAGGAAGGCAAATAGAGATCTAGGCTCTGCTACCTAGTCTCTTGAGACCTGAGACCACAATTTACTTTTGGTTCTTCTGTGAACCTTTGCTGCATTTTATTTTCTTTCTGTTTGAATGCTATTTGCCTCTGATTTAAATTCTGCTCAATCAATTGCTGCAATTTACTTCTTCTTTGTTTAGATCCTGCAATCCGCAATTTACTTTCTCTTTGTTTAGATTCTGCAATCCCAGTCCTCAAACCCCTTTTATATTCAAGCCATTTATCTTTCTTTCCATTTAAGTTACTGTAATTTACATTTCTTGCACTTTAAGTTTCAGTCATTTACTTTCTTGTTCTTTCAGATTCTGCCAATTTACTTTCCTGTTCTTTAATTTACTGCACTTTTCCCTTCCCCCTTTACATTTACTGTCATTTACTTCTTGTTAAACACAAATCACTCAACCAAAACTTGATTCGCTTGACTAAATCACCCACTAAACTAAAATTGCTCAATCCTTCAATCCCTGTGGGATCGACCTCACTCATGTGAGTTATTATTACTTGATGCGACCCGGTACACTTGCCGGTGAGTTTTGTGTTGGATCATTTTCCACACATCAGTGACATGGAAGCACAATGAAACCTATAATAATAGGCAATAAGTACAGATAATCGCAAAATTCGTAACACATGAAACCTGTTGCAAACTTTCTAAGGAAACAAAATCTAGTCACACGTCAATTAAGTACACGCAATCCCAAGTGGATAAAACATGAAAACTTAGAAAGATGTACAGAACCATCCAACCGGCAATTAAAAAAACATCCTAATGCCTATCATAAGCAACATCCAAGTAAAAACCACTGCCTTGTTAACAAAAAATATCAAAAATAGTAGCATGCAAGTATTAGTTCATCAAATGCCATCAAACACCTAGAATAAGAGGCAAGAACTGTACAGTGTTTATTATAATAAGGTAATGCAATACTTAGTGTACAAGAGATAGCCACAAGTTTATCACTAATCAGAGATAGTCGCAAAATTCTTAACACACAAAACAAGTTGCAAAATATCTAAGGAAACACAAGGTAGTCACATCTCAATTAATTACACACAATCACATGTGCCTGAGACACGATAACTCAGAAACACACACAGAACCATCCAACTGACAATGAAAAGAAACACCCTAATGCATATCATAAGCAACATCCACGTAAAAATCACTACGTGGTAAAGAACCGTATATAAACAGTAGCATGCTTGCGTTAGTTCGTTCCTATTGCTGTAGAATAAGAGGCAAGAACAATAAAGTTTGTATTCAACTAGCGTACTGACTTACCCATTTTTCTCAAGGAAGCCACTGCCTTGTCAAAATATCTGGAATCAGCACCAAACTGAGGACCCAGCCCTACATAACTCACGGTAGGGCCCTCCCTGAAAGAATCCAGGTTTCTCTTCAGCAACACCGTTTCCTGTTGAAACAGTAATATTTAATTTCAGTACACAAATTTTAACCACTGAAAATCTACAAAATCATGCCCACCAAAATTCCTGGAGGAATACAGTAGAAGTCATCCTTAAACCGTAATGATTCCAAGTCATTAAAGGTGAAACACATCCACTGAACGATCTGCACGGTCAATTTTAACTTAGTTAGTGTCATCTTTATGAGAGATCATATCTATTAAGAACTCCGTTTTCTTTATAGCAAAATCTAAGTATGTTCTATTTACGTTGCTATTGACCCAGCGACGGGTCAGCAATGTGCACAGGTCCTCTCGGAGCAGTTCTAAATGCAACCTTCCTTCATACGACACTACGACCTGGTCTTCCCCCAACAACGCATTGGCAGCCCATGTTCACACTCGCTCCTCATCATCCTCATCAAGCTTCCACCCATTTAGCAAGGGATGCACCTTTATATGAGTATACTAGGTAGGTTTCTTTTCCATCTGCGTCTTTTACGATGAAATCCGGTGGCTCGGTGGACTAGGTGTCCTGCAAAATGGAGTGGTTGGCATCACAGACTGGAGTGGCGTAGTGCACTGCATTTGCTCAAGGTATTCCCATATTCTTACGCTCTTCAGGTCTCGCATCGACAATAAATCAAGATTACTACGTCAAAATCAACGAAGGTTAGAATTAAGTAACTTTTGTATGCATACATTTCCTAATTCACTAACTAGAAAAATAGACTTAAAATGAAAGAGTTTTGCTGAGAAAACTTGCCCGTAGAATTCTCATTCTTGATGTTCCACTAGTGCTATGGCGAGTGTGCCTGCATTGGGATCTCTGGACTCAGTTGTTTCATGGGATGTGTTTTCTTGGTTGAGGTAGGCGCGGGGTCCCGACACTTGTTTTTTGTTGTTCAACTCCCCGGGAGAACAATCGGCATCCTCTCTTAGCAAGAGCCTCATTGTCATCATCATCATTCGTGCTTATTAGGAGATATTTTTCTTCAGATGGTTTTGGGTTCGACCTATGTGGACGGTTCTTTATATCCTCCCCCTTTTTCTTGCTACCTGCCCTACTCAGCTGCTTTATGCAAATTGAAATATGGGAATTAAAGAAACATCCAATTAAATTGAAATCAACCTTCTGAAATTAGTTAAACTAGTCCAGAGTTTAATCCATACACAACCATAAACGTATACTCACTTTCTGGCTAGATTTTGAACTATCCGCGCACCATGAGCTTCTTTTAGTTGGAGGTGGATTCCTAGTGCTTCCAGTTGGTCGTCTTTCCATTGCCTCCTGCTTGCTCTCTACGACGGAGCTTCCCTGTTTATAAAAATAGCGTGAACCAAATTAACACTAATGAAGGCAGTTTGTTAACACATTAAGTCGTTAACACGTGCTTACCCTTGGCGCCACCAAAGCTTTTCATTGACGCTTTTGTGGTGCTTTTCTTGCTGCTTTCGTCCTTTCATCTTGAGCTGACGGCCCTTGTACCTCTTCACTTTCCCCTTTCTAGTCAAGAGGCGCCCCTGAATTAACACATGAGGAGAATAAATGAACTCAACCGAATGCACAAGCATCACTAACACGAAAACCAGAAACACTAAAAATAAGAAACCATTCACATATTAAACATGCAAAGTCATCCCCAACTACCACGCACATCAGATTTTTTATATACATTTAGAGAGAACCATATAGCAAAGAAAAGAAACATCGTGATTCCTGTAATAAGCAACATACACTGACATACAGTCATAAAGTAATCGATCGCTAGAAAAAAAAAAAGAGTACATCGAAAATAATATATTGTGCCTTCTTTTTCCAAACTCTCCGAGGTCCACGCACCAAGCCATGGCTCATTCTCATGATAGTTGTCGAGCTGACCGTATTGCAACCGCTGAAAATAGAGTATATGTACAGAAGAAGGGTAGAAGTTATGCTCTACATTAAAAAATGGCATGCTCAATTTACTAATATTCGTTGAATATATCCTACCAGCATGACAAACATGCAGTCCTCACAAGTTTTGTTCCCTTTGAGTTTATACTTCTCAACTGCCGTGTCGAACCACTTTAGAGTTTGCAATGGCCAGTTGAATCTTTTCATATCAGAATATCCAATACGGGGTAAATGTGCCATGGTAAAATTACCTGTTGGGTTGTGGAGCACATAAACATTTTCATTACCACGAGTAGAAAATATATCCTGAACTCCATCCTATCTGATTCAGTTGCCGTAGGACAGTTATAAACTAAATCCCGGAGTTCAGTTGTTGTCCGTCTATGAAACCTCTTTTTGATGACCACGTGGGCCGGATTTGTCTCATCCAGGGTTCGGAATGGATCGCCTACAACATTTCGACACGTCAGTGCAAGGTAAAATACATATACTCAATGATATTTTCATGAATGTCTATGACACACTAAGTGATTTTGTAAGCAGAACTTACCACTAGATGGAATGTCAAAAACCCAGCCAATTAACTCGGCATTGAGTCGGATGTTGTCAACGTCGAGTATAAAAGTTCTTGGTTTAACCTCATACCACTCGGCCAGGTGAACCATGATGGCCTGCTTCACCGACCAATTCAGAACAAGCCTCAGAAATCCAAATCTAATTTCATCAATCTCCGCAAGCTTCTCAATGGCATTGTTTCTAGTCAGTGTGCTCGCCATGTCATGAATGTAGCTAGACGAGCATCGTGACTCTAGCAATTTCTGGCAATGGTAACATTAGGTGTAAGTCACAAATATGATCACGTGGAATGACAGTTCGATAAAGGTAAATATCATTGTACCTTTTTTCCCATCTTGATTGGCTTATTTGCAACACAATCCTAGTACGCGTTCACAAGAAACAGGCCCAAATCCTTTAAGCAAAGCTGCATACAAAATTAGTGGCAACATCGAGCGAGTTCTCAATTAAAAATTGTTGATGCTGCTATACAAAACCCATATCAAATAATACCATATAACACCCAAATTAGAAGCAACAACTATTAATATACAAAATGTTCATTTTGAATCACTTAAAAAATTAGAGCATTTGTTCAACATAAAGAAAAAATAGCTTGAAAGAGTTCTTTAGTTAAACAATTTAAATCAGATATGGGTTTAGGCTTATAAAAGTTTGGAAAGCAACCAGGTAAACTTGTCACATTGAACCAATGATTTAACAAGTCGTAATATATAGGGAGAGAAGGAAAATCGACTTCAAACTCCAAATACAAAAACTTTCAAACCATGATTAGGAACAAAATTAAATTCGAACAAAATTATACTAAATTTAATATAATTACATCATCAAAATTCCATACCAATATTAAGGTTATAGCAACATTCAATCTCTAATTTCAGCAGCATCCAATCTCTAGTTACATAAATTCAACAACATCCAACAATCTACTAAGGATAAATCACCTCGACTACAACCACATTTCCTGAATCTTAGCAAAGATAAGTGTTCAAGCCCTGGGTCGAGCTGTCCGACCTGGGATGTTCTACAAGAAAAGCGACTGACCTCTTCAGGTCAGGATGACCCGACCTCTTCTCAAAGAGCTCGACCAAGTCACAGGAAAGACCAACAAAGGGCCCAAATAGAGGAACACGTCCCAAATCCAAGGGCAGCCCAAGCCCGTAGAGATAAAGGCGGTTCCCTTGAAGATAAGATGACCTCACTTGAAGATAAGATAAAGATAAGATAAGATAACTAACTTATCTTATCTGAGAAGTCATTCTACGCCATTAGAAATATAATGGAGCACCCAGGTATAACTCATACTCTGATTCTACTCAATACCTACTTAATACCCTTGCTAACTTAAGCATCAGAGTCCCTTGCAGGTACCCCCCACCCTCCGGGGATGAAGGATCAGCACCATCACCAAGTCGGACACAACAGCCCTGACCAGCACAGAAGATCTCGTCCAAGGTCGACCTACAGTTTCAGGTAACCCTCAAAACATTGGCGCCGTTGCCGGGGAACCTGGAAGTCATCCCAGCACCATGGCAGACGACCTTGACAACAACCACGACTCAGATCTAGAGGATAGAATGCTGCACAAAAACGCGGACACTACACCAAAAGATACTCCCCAAATCAACAATAAAAAGAACTCCCCAAACGAGGGAGCACTGGATGCGTTTCAAGATTGGTTAAAACAACTTGAGGAAGAAGCTCTACGTCAATGAGAGGCTGAGAAGGACCTGAAAAGTGAAATAAGGCAACGCCGAAAATTGGAGAACAAACTCCTAAAAATTGAAGCCGATGTCAAGACTAAAGCCAGCCGATCCACTCCCGAAGATAGCACCCACAAGGAGCAAGATCCATTCACCAAGGAGATCATGAAGACAAGAATCCCAAAAGACATGACCTTGTACGATGGCACTACGGATCCCAGCCATCATCTCAGCAACTTTAGGAGCAGAATGTATCTCACCGACGCCTGATGCATTCGCATATTTGCCATTTTAACTAGTTAGTTTAGTTAGTTTTAGCTTAGGTTCATTCACTTTCTTTGAAATAAATGAGCAATTTTGTGAGTTTTCCTCCATGCATCCATGAACCAAGAATTAAGTGAAATTTGGCATAATTCATGCAAATAAATCAAGGAGTTTATATACAAGTTGATGTGAATGATTCCCTTGAAAATTATTGCATAAGATGGCAAAACTTTGAGGAAAGTTCTTTGGTTTATGTTAGGTGATGAAGCAAGAAGACAATGGAGCAAGAAAATATTGGAGAAAGGAAGAACAAGCAAGTTGGCAACTTGGAAATCAAGTTAGCAACTTGCTAGTGTGTGTCCAGCAGAGTTGGCAGCTTGACCTCCCCCTCTTCAAGGATGAATATCTTGAACCACAAGGATCCAATTGGCATGATTCCAATTGCGTTGAGAAGCTGACATCAAGAGCTTTCCAACGATATACAATAGTCCATAATGTGGCAAGAAATGGAAGCTCAAAACAGAGGGAAACTTAAGCCCCAAGAGCAAGGAAATGGAGCATTGCAAGTTGCCAACTTGAGGACCAAGTTGGCAACGCCATGAAGCCACCAGGGGAGATGTTGGCACGTTGTTGCTGGCGTGTTTGCCAACAACTTGGGCAACAACGCCCAGGCAGCTTGAGGATGCTCTCTTCAAGAACGTATATCTTGAGCTAAAAAACTCCAATTGAGGTGAAATCAGTAGCATTGAAAAGTAGACATCAAGCGCTTTTCAACCATATATCACAATATGAAATTGGAGTTCATTTGAAGGTTCAAAAGTTGGCTTCATTTAGAGCCTCAGACATTGAGAGCGTGGTCACTGGCGTGTTCACCAGGTTGCCAACGCTCAACCAAGTTGCCAACGCCCAAAATGAAGAAAAGAGCAGCATCCAGCATGTTGCCAACGTCCAAAGCACGTTGCCAACGCCCAGGAGCTTCCAGTGGGCGTTGTCACTGGCGTTTTTGCCAGTAACTTGGGCAACAACGCCCAGCCCAGGCAGCCTGACCTCCCTCTCTTCAATGACTTATATCTTGAGCTAGAGAACTCCAAATGAGATGCTTCCAATTGCATTGGAAAATAGACATCAAGATCTTTCCATCCATATATAATAGCATGGGATTGGAGTTCATTTGAAGATTCAAGAGCCAGCTACAATTAGAGCCTCAGAAACACTGGGCGTTGTTGCTGGCGTGTTTGCCAACAACTTGGGCAACAACGCCAGACAGCCTGACCATACCCTCTTCAAAGGAGCATAACTTGAGCTATAGAGATCCAATTGAGGTGCTTCCAGTTGCATTGGAAAGCTGACATTCAGAGCTTTCCAACCATGTATAATTGTCTATAGTGAAGCATGAAATTGAAGCTCGAGCAAGAGGCAACTTTAGGCATAAAAACTGAATTCAGAGAAGGCCAAAACACTTAGCAACATTTTGGGCCAGAATCTGTGAAGAGATGGCTCTTGTTCTCTACACCCTTTTCAAAGGCAACTTCTTCCTTCATTGGACCAGGAACTCACAATGGAAAAGCCCACATTGCCAACCACTTGAGGACCTCCAAATGAGTCTTAGGAGTAGTATAAATAGAATTAAACTTTGTACTTGGAGGACTCTTCTTCCACACTTAGAGACTTTTACTTTTGCACTTTTAGTAGTATAGCTTTCATAACTTTCGGGAGGATACCCGAAAGCTATTTTGTCTCTCTTGCAACTTTCAAATTTCAGTTTTAAGAACTTCTTCTTCCTCATTCTTCATTCTCTTTTATTCTCCATTTAACTTTAATGTTTAACTTTGCCATTGTTGTTGAATTTAGAGCTATGATTCACTAAACCCCACCTTCATTAGGGGGAGGAGCTCTGTTTATTTGAATGGGTTGACAACAACTCTCCTCTCTCTCAATTCAAGTGGTTCATCCAAGAGGAAACTCTTGTTCTTCACAGATTCAATTACATTCGAGAGAAGGATTGAATCTATATGAATTGTATGGTGAACTTGAGAAAGAATCCATAGAATTCAGTTTAGAGTTATCCTCTCATAATTTCCTTGATTAATACACTTTGGGTTGGTATGTGAGATGTAACCTCCCTTGGTTGAGATCCTGGAAGTTGTGTGGCTTGGGATTAGAAATTGAGCTTCACCTCTTCTCATGACCAATTAGATCACGAGAGTGGCAATTGATTGTGTTGAGAGAAATTGGATTGCCAAGAGATTGGGATCCAATTAATCACAATCTGCCATGGATCTATCCCCATAATTGAGAAGGAGTTGAACCAAGTCAATCCATGATAATTTACATCTCTGATCCCTAATGATTTCTCCATCATTAATTCTCATCTCTTTTGTTCTTTAGTTATTTTGAATACCCACTACCCAAATCCCTTTTACTTTCTTGCAATTTATCATTCTGTCACTTATATCCTGCTTCCTACTTCCTGAAATCTATTCCTCTGCTCTCTAAATTCTGCAACATTTACCTTCTTGCAATTTACTTTCCATGTCATTTAAGTTTCTTGCACTTTAATTTTCAGCTATTTACTTTCATTTTCTTCCTTTACTATAGTTCTTTAAATTCATTGTCAATTAATTTTCTGCAAGTATATCAAAAAAATCAATTCTCATGAAATCCAAATCATGTTTGCTTGACTAAATATATCATTTAACTAAAATTGCTTAATCTACCAATCTCCGTGGGATCGACCTCACTCTTAGTGAGTTTTATTACTTGATGCGACCCGGTATACTTGCCGGTTGTACGTAAATCTTAATTTTCACGTATCACAAGTGCAGCAAAAAAACGTCAACTGTTTGGGTGTAGCATTATCCGGTAAATAAAAAAATAAAAAATATTTTTAAAAATTTTAAAAACTAAATTTTTTGTTATTGAATTTTTAATTTATATTATTAAATGTTTTTTATTGAAATAAATAAAATAAAATAATGTCCATGCAATATCTAGTAAACAATAGATCTGTAATTTTTTTTTTTATTTAAGTGAGTTTTACTACTTGATGCGACCCGATACACTTGCCGGTGAGTTTTGTGTGGAAATCAAATTTCCACCCATCAAGTTTTTGGGGCGCCGTTGCCAGAGATTGATATAGATCGACAAAGATTAAGTGGATGAGAAGTCTAGATTAAGCATTTTCTTTGTTTTTGTTTTCTGTTTTAAGCTGATAGCAAGGTGTTTGAGTTATTGCCTCACTAAGAAATTCTTCTCTGTGACATGAATTTCAATTTTCATTGGTGTTGTGTTTTATAAAATTCAAATGGAGTTTAACTCATCTTATGATCAAACAAATTTTATGGGATATTATCCACCATCACCAATTTCTAATGGTGGCTTGGAATATCACCAACAAATTACAGATCCTAAGTACTCTAATCCTTGGAGATATGTCTTAGAATCACAAGATGAGCAAGAGAATCATATAGGATATATTCCACCACCACAAAATGATTCAAGTCATTATGATAGCTAGGAATATCACCAAGAAATGATAGATGATGAAGCAATTCACATGAGATATGATCCAGAACCACATGATGATTTATGTCGTTATCCTCATGGTGTCTGGACATGTCAACAAGAGTGTAAACAATCAGTTGAAATGGGACACCTCCCAGAGACACAATATGATCCAAATTTTGATGAGTCTAACAACTACTCATATTGTGACTAGGAAAGTCAAAATTAAAGAAATCTTAGTGATCCATGCTGTGTTCATCAAGAGACATCTTCACTAGAGTGTATTTTCAGTAAATTCATGCAAGATTGTCCCCCAAGGCTACAAGAAGATCCATACTGTGATGAATTCAATAATTCTTCATGTTGTGCTTGGGAGGATAAAAATCAGAGAGCACCCAATGTGTCATACTCAATTAATCAAGAGCCATCATCACTTGAGCAAACCTTCAATTCATTCATGCTAAATTGTCCAACCTCACCTCCCATTTTTCTATTTGAAAATTTTTCATCACTTGATTTTGCCTCAACACAAAGCTTCCCTCAAGATCCATTCAACTCATCTCACCAACCACAAAATTCATTCCATTACATGGAAAATTCATCTCAACATTCATAAAACTCATTTCATAACTCACAAGATTCATTCCACAACAATCAAAACAACCTCACCACAACACATCGATATCCACAAAATTTTTCTCAACCTTCATCTTTTGAGCTAGTAGCTGAGGATCTCCTTCAAAAGTCCAGAGAACTATTGGAAAGGCAAGAACAATCCTAGAGAAAACAAGAAATTCTCTTCTAATAGATGGGTGAACACTTGGAGAACATAAGGAAACACTCAGAATCGCTAAGCAAGGAAGATGAAGACCACTTGATGGATGTGAAGGAGGAAGTGGAAAAACAAGAAGAAGAGGCGCCTGTGTCAAGCAAACTTTCAATGAAGAATGAGGTGGTGGAGGTAATTGAATTTGAAACTGAACTTGAGATGACAAGGGAACATGAAAACTCACAACCCTCACAAACTTTCTTGAACCAATGACTCTCAACAATTGAATCTGTAATTGAAAGATATGAAGAGGAGATGAAAAAATCTTGGGAAGAACAACAAACCTCTTCCATGAAAGAGCTATTAAAGCAAATGTTTAGTGTAAAAGAGGAAGTGGAAGAGCAAGAACATGAGGAAGACACTCGAGAAATCACACTCAACTGAAACAGAGAAGTGCAAAAAGGAAGGGCTCATAGAACCACCAATTCAAGAGGCTTTTGATGAAAAGAAGACTCCAACAATCACACAACCACCAAGACTTGGATTCAAGGAAGTGAAGGCAATTAACAAAAGCACCAAGAAGAGGATTGTGACCAAACTACCAAGGACAATATTCATGAAGAAAAAGGGGTCAACCACAAGCAATCCTCCCCCTGATCCAGTAAGCAAGCTCAATCAAGCCATTAACAAAAGAAAGTTTGCTGAGGAGAGGCCAAGACAGGGGACACTAGCTGAATCTTCTCCCCCCTTAAGGTCATTCCTATTAACAAACTGGAAGAAGAGGAAGAAAGTGAACAACATGTCAACCATAGGTATAATTTCTCTTCTCTGCTTTGTTTTTGTTCTTTGTTTTATTTAAATTCAATAAATTGGCATATGGTTACATTTTAAGTTTGGTGTTGCCTTGCAACAAATTGTTTTCAATCTTTTTGGATGATTGCATCAAATCAAAAATGAAAGTGACACACCAAGATTCTCAGTTTGGTGTGCCATTTATTTTCTATGCAATTTATTCAAGCAACACTACTTGTCTGCATAATCATAATGCCTCTGCAGTTTTAGTTTTCTCTTTTGATTTAACACTTTTGCATTCTACCTGCTTTAGTTATTTTTCTATCTTTAAACGCTTTCATTTAGTTTGCTTATTAACTGTTTTTGTTAATACATTACCAAGAGATCCTTATTCATGATAGATTCTTAGCTTGATGATTGTATTTAACATACAACAGTTTCATTTGCTTAGCTTTAATTCAAATAAATTGACATATGATTGCATTCTAAGTTTGGTGTTGCTATGCAACAAAATTTGGTTCAAATTCTTACAAGATACTTGCATTAATTCCAAGTGAAAGTGTCACACTAAGTTTGGTGTGCCACTTATCTTTTATGCAATGTATTGTGCTCACCTTCTTAAGTTTGCAATCAAAATGTCTCTGTCTCTTGTGCCTTAATTGTTATCTTTAATTTTGTTTGCTTGAAACACATGTGCTACTAATGTTTCATTGTGTAAGACATTCATGATCTATCTTAGCCCCATAGCCACGGTTTTAATTGTTGCTTGAGGACAAGCAATCATTCTAAGTTTGGTGTGGGAAGGGAAAGAAAAGGAGGAAAAGGACAACAATAGAGAAGATAAATTACAAGGTTGTAAAGTTCTTTCTTTCTCTCATTTGTTTCCAGCACTTTAAATTGCATGATTGTCTTATTACCTTCTCTGTATACATGTGAGATATGAATGGGCATAGTTTGATTTCTAAATTGCAATATGCTGCTGTGGCATTATGACTACCAACTTGAGTTTTGTGAATTCAAAAGCAATAAAGCATCATGATCATAAACAAACAAGGAATTAAAGAAGAACTTGGCATGTGCATACAAGTATTGGAAGGCTAGTATGTTTGATTGTTGCTCAATTGCATTAGATTTGATTTAATTGAAGTTTTCATCTAGGAC
>NW_026264631.1:120982-130041 GCF_000817695.3 Arachis duranensis
CATCTCTGATCCCTAATGATCTTCTCCATCATCAATTCTTGTCAATTTATTATTCTTGTCATCTACATTTTGTTCTTTCAATTCTTGCCATTTATTCTTATGTTCTTTAAATTTCTGCACCCTTTAATCCCTTGCCATTTACCTTTAATGTTATTTAAGTTTCTTGCAATTTAAGTTTCAGTTATTTACTTCCATTTTATTTCTATATTCTTGTTCTTAATTGCCATTTAAATTCCTGTAATTATGTTCAAAAGTCATATTGCTTAAAAAAATCAAAATCATGTTCGCTTGACTAAACTTACCATTTAACTAAAGTTGCTTAATCTTCCAATCCTCGTGGGATCGACCTCACTCTTAGTGAGTCTTACTACTTGATACGATCCGGTATACTTGCCGGTAATTACGTGAAATTTTAATTTTTACGTATCAATGCAGTTCGTTGCAAAGCCTTTCCAACTACTTTAACAAAAATAGTAATTAGATGGTTCGACAACCTCCCTCCTAGATCCATCACAAGTTTCGATGACATGGCCAAGAAATTCCTGGCCAGATTCTCCATCCAAAAGGACAAAGCTAAACATGCGCCGAGCTTATTGGGAATCAGACAAGGAGAAAGGGATACGTGGAGAGATTCAACAAGACCTGCCTGGATATACAAAACCTGCCAACAGAAGCCGCTATCATGGGCCTCATTAATGGCCTGCGAGAAGGGCCTTTTAGTCAATCTATATCAAAGAAGTACCCCACGTCTTTGAACGAGGTGCAGGAACGAGCGAAAAAGTACATCAATATGGAAGAAAACTCCCGATTAAGAGAGACCTCAAAGGCCGAGTTCACCTCTCGGAAAAAAGACAAAGATTCCAGAAAGAAGGAAGATCGCCATGGAGAGAAAATAAAAAATACCACAATTACACCCCTCTTCGGGTGTCTCTTGTGGATGTCTACAGAGAGGTTTGTAACACGGAAAAAATACCACCAGCTCGACCACTCAAAGGCAAAAAAGGAGGAGGAAACCGGGCGGAATATTGTGAATACCATCGGATCCGCGAGCACTCCACCAATGAGTGTTTTGACTTAAAAAATGTCATAAAAAAGCTCGTACGAGAAGGAAAGCTAGATCGATACCTGGCCACCCATGATGATGAACAAAGGAAAAGAAGAAGAGAAGAAGATGTCAGACCAACCGCGCGATCATCCCGGACGCCGGAAAGACATGTCCACATGATACACGGTGGATTCGCCAGGGGAGGAATCTCCAAATCAACCCGCAAAAGACATCTCAAAGATGTATATCACGTCGCGGAAAAGGAGGAAGCACCCGACATCCCAGCGATCACTTTTACCAAGGAAGACGCATCTGGCGTCGCGTCAGGGTATGACGATCCCATGGTCATCACTATTATACTGGCAAACGCAAATCTTCACCGCACGTTGATATCTTATTCAAAACCGCTTTCGACAAACTCGGCTTGGAAGAAAAAGAACTCATAGCATATCCGGACAGCCTGTTCGGGCTAGGAGATACTCCTGTTCAACCGATGGGATACATCTCGCTCCACACAACTTTTGGAAAAGGAAGTCAATCAAGAACACTCAAAATAGATTACATCGTCGTCGACGTAAGCTCAACCTACAATGCCCTAATAGGTCGGGCAATGTTAAATCAGCTCGGCGCAATAGTCTCGACTCCGTATCTATGCATGAAGTTCCCAACTGTAGGTGGAATAGCCGCAGTAAAGGCAGATCAGAAGATGGCGTGCTGCTGTTACAACGAAAGTCTAAACCTCAGAGGCAGAGGAGAAGAATTCCACACAATCGAGCTCGGTGGAGTTCGGAGGCGGGAGGAGCTCCGCCCACAACCTGAAGGAGAAATAGAGAAAATCCAGATCGGAAACACCCCGAACCAAACAACCAACATCGGCACACTCCTAAAAGGGGACATAAAAGAATCACTCATACAGTTCCTACGCGACAACGCCGACCTCTTTGCGTGGAAGGCCGCAGACATACCAGGCATAGATCCCAAACTAATGTGCCACAAGCTAGCAGTCTACCCAGGATCTCGGCCGGTACAACAAAGGCGCAGAAAGCTAGGACCAGAACGCTCTCAAGCGGTGGAAGAACAGGTATGAGATTTACTGGAGGCATGCTTCATAAGAGAAGTCAAATACCCGCTATGGCTTGCTAATGTTGTTTTGGTAAAAAAGTCAAATGGGAAGTGGAGAATGTGCACCGACTATACCGATCTCAACAAAGCTTGCCCGAAAGATCCTTATCCGCTCCCAAACATCGACGCACTGGTAGATGCCTCCTCTGAAAACAAATACCTCTCCTTTATGGACGCATACTCGGGATATAACCAAATCCCAATGTAGCCACCCGACCAAGAAAAAACCTATTTCTTAACCCCAAAGGCAAATTACTGCTACATTGTTATGCCTTTCGGTCTCAAAAACACGGGAGCCACTTACCAAAGATTAATGAACAAAGTTTTTTCGGATCACATTAGAAAGATCATGGAGGTCTACGTAGACGACATGCTAGTAAAGACACAAAACGAAGAGATGTTATTATTCGACGTGACACAAGTATTCAACACCATAAGATGACACGGCATGCGACTCAATCCGACGAAATGTACCTTCACAGTAGAAGCTGGTAAATTCTTGGGTTTTATGATCACACAGAGAGGAATCGAGGCAAACCCAGACAAGTGCAGGGCCGTACTCGACATGAAAAGTCCGACTTGTATCAAAGAGGTACAACAACTCAACGGGCGGTTGGCAGCCTTGTCCAGATTCCTGGCTGGATTAGCAATAAGATCTCTCCCCTTCTACGCCACTCTAAGGAAGGGAAAGGAGTTTGAATGGATAACTGAATACGAGCAAGCCTTCCAAGACTTCAAAAAATTTCTGGGACGGCCACCTATATTAAGTCGACCACGGGAAGGAGAACCACTCATCTTGTACCTCACAGTGGGAAATCGGGCAATAGCCTCAACACTGGTCTGAGAAGACAACAGTGGGCAACAACCCATATACTTTATCAGCAAAATGTTACAAGGGTCCGAACAGAACTACCAGAAAATAGAAAAGTTTGCTTACGCTCTCATAATAACATCTCGACGACTTCGCCCATATTTTTAGTCTCATACCATTAAAGTTTGGACCAACCAGCCCATAAAAGAAATCTTATAGAAAATAGACTTGGCAGGCAGAATCTTGCAATGGGCAGTCGAGTTGTCCGAATTCGACCTTCAATACGAAGCTCGGACGGCCATCAAATCTCAATATCTGGCCGACTTCATTGCGGAATTTACGGACACACCAAAAATTTCCGTAGAATGGAATCTATATGTGGATGGCTCCTCAAATAAAATGGGAAGTGGCGCAGGCGTAATAATTGAAAGTGACCAGGGGACCTAAATCGAACTCTCCCTCAAATTCGGGTTCCCTGCCTCAAACAATCAAACAGAATATGAGGCACTACTAGCTGGTGTGAGGCTGGCTAGGGAGGTTGGAGCTCAAAAACTTATCATCTTCAGCGACTCACAGGTAGTCACTTCACAAATAACAAGAAGCTACCAAGCCAAAGATCCCACTATGAAAAAGTACTTGGACAAAACCAGGGAACAGCTTGGACAACTCGGAGAGTATGAGATTCGACACATACCCCGAGAACAGAATGTTCGGGCTGATGCACTCTCAAAATTAGCCAGCACCAAACCAGGAGGCAACAATAGAAGCCTTATCCAAGAATTTCTACAGAATCCATCAATCTCAGAAGAAGAAAAGGTCCTAGCCATAACAGGTCGCGATCAGAGATGGATGACCCCCATAATTAATTACCTCACAACAGAAGCCCTCCCTACAGATGAGAAAGAGGCAAAGAGGTTAAAACAGGAAGCACAATACTACACCATCATAAATAATACCCTATACAAAAGAGGGATTTCAAAACCATTGCTAAAATGCGTGCCGACTTCCAACACTAAGGATATCCTAGAAGAAGTACACAGTGGCATCTGTGGCAATCACCTCGAAGCGCAAGAACTCGCCAAAAAAGTACTTCGGGCAGGATTCTATTGGCCAACTCTACAAAAAGAAGCCACAGAATTTGTAAGAACATGTTTGCCATGTCAAAAGCATGCCAACTTTCACACTGCTCCACCAGAGGAACTCATCAGCGTAACCTAACCTTGGCCATTCGCAAAATGGGGACTCGATCTCCTCGGACCTTTTCCTTAAGGATCAGGACAAGTCAAATTCCTCATAGTAGGAATAGACTACTTCACAAAATGGATCGAGGCAGAACCCCTAGCCAATGCCACAGCTCAAAGAAGTCGGAAATTCCTATATAAAAACATTGTCACAAGGTTCGGAGTTCCATACTTCATCACTACAGACAATGGTACCCAGTTCACAGACGCAGGCTTTATAAAACTAGCGGCCGACCTGTATATAAAATAACTATTCACATCTGTTGAGCACCCCCAAGCCAATGGGCAAGCTGAAGCGTCTAACAAAGTTATATTAGCAAGGTTAAAACGGAGATTACAGGATGCAAAGGGAGCCTGGACTGAGGAGCTCCCACAAGTCCTATGGGCGTACCGAACGACTCCACATTCCACGACAAAGGAATCACCCTTCTGATTAGCTTACGGAATGGAGGCAATGATCCCCGTAGAGGTCGAAGAAGGATCACCTAGAGTAATCCATTTTAGCGAAAAAGCCAATTCCCAACTTCAAATGGAAGAGCTCGACTTACTTCCAGAAATCCGAGAAAAAGCTCGGATAAGGGAAGAGGCATTGAAATGATGAATGACCTCCAGATACAACAAAAAAGTAATACATCGGGCCTTTGCTGAAGATGACCTTATCCTAATCCGAAAGGACATAGGAACAACTCGACCTGGAGAAGGAAAGCTGGCAGCAAACTGGAAAGGACCCTTCCGAGTCATCGAAGTATTGGGAAAGGGCTACTACAAGCTTTCCGAACTCAACGGGCGAGAGCTTCCTAGATCATGGCACGCCTGCAACCTAAGAGGGTACTATAGCTAGGGATGATAAAAGATCTTGGACAATGCGCACTCTTTTTCCTGAAAAAGGTTTTTTAACGAGGCGCCCCGCCAAGACCTACAAATCATCCGACTTAGGAAATTAACTCCTCATGTATATTTGCATTCTCTTTTCATAAAATTTGTTTAGATTCTCTACAAACGCTCAAGTCGTATTATTCTGAAAATATTCATCGCCCGATTGTAAAGCTACAGATCGACAGAAAGTGAAAACCAAATTCACTGCGCGATCACGATAAAAACGAGGGCTAAAAACCCAAATTCTACAAAATCGGCAAAGATGAAAACAGAATAATGCAAGAAGTTATAGAAAGTGATCCATAGAAAGGACCTGACAAGGTCCTAATAAAATGGATTGCTATAAAATAACTTAAAGACTGGCCGGCACAAAAAGTCGGACCAGCCACAACAACCCAAGTTATAAGTAAAGCCCTGGAAAGAGGTCTGGCCAACCCTATAAAAGAGGATTACTATAACTTTGAAGAGCACGACATGACGAAGTCGGACTCTTACAAAAAGTTACAAAAGATAATCCCTAAAAGAGACCTGAACAAGGTTCAAGAAAGAGGATTATCAAGTAACTCGACAGGGCCCGATGTGACAAAGTCGGCCCGGAAAGATAAAGTTACAAAAGATAAATCCCTGAAAGAGACCTGAACAAGGTCCAAGAAAGAGGATTATCAAGTAACTTGACAGGGCCCGACGTGACAAAGTCGGCCCGGAAAGATAAAGTTACAAAAGATAAATCTCTGAAAGAGACCTGAACAAGGTCCAAGAAAGAGGATTATCAAGTAACTTGATAGGGCCCGACGTGGCAAAGTTGGCCCGAAAAGATAAAGTTACAAAAGATAAATCCTTGAAAGAGACTTGAACAAGGTCCAAGAAAGAGGATTATCAAGTAACTCGACAAAGCCCGACATGACGAAGTCGGCCCAGAAAGATGTAAAGCTACAAAAGGTAATCCCCAAAAGAGACCTGAACAAAGTCCAAGAAAGAGGATTACCAAGAAAACTCGACAGGGCCCGACCTGACGAAGTCGGCCCAGAAAGATAAGTTACAAAGATAATCCCTAAAAGAGACCTGAACAAGGTCCAAGAAAGATGATCATCAAGTAACTTGAGGGGGCCCGACGTGACGAAATCGGCCCAGAAATTCGTAAAGCTACAAAAGGTAATTCCCAAAAGAGACCTGAACAAGGTCCAAGAAAGAGGATTACCAAGTAAACTCGACAGGACCCGACATGATGAAGTCAGGCCCAGGACACAGAAATTACAAAAATAATCCCCAAAAGAGATCTAAATGAGCTCCAAAAAGGAGAATTACAAATAAAACCAAGCCAAATAATCAAGCTGATCATGTCCCAGCCTACAAAGGTACCAAGATGAGTGCAAGCAGACATGATATAAAAACTACTAAGTTATTATAATAGCAAGCTCCAGAGGCCATCAATATCAGCCTCGAAAGCTCGAAAACTATGTTTTTCAAAATGAAGTTGCTAAACAAGCAACCAAAAAAGTATCAATAGTCACCAAAACACCAGTTACAAGATAAAGAGTTCAAAAACCCACAAGTCGGGCTATCTACATTAAAAAGGGAGAAAACTCAGACAACATCAGAAGACTTCTCAGCAGCATCAAGTCGGGGTGAAGGAAGACGAGTCTGAAAAGGCACCGCATCTACCGTCCCATCATCTCGGTTCAAGACTTGGCAATCCGGTTCCCCTTCTGGACGATTGATCCCAGCAGTAGAAGTCGAAGAAGTCGGCACAGCAGAAGTCTTGATAGCAGGCAGTGAAGGACGATCATCATCATCATCATCGGGATCGTCAGGGACAATCTTACCATCCTTAACAATATTGTCCAGGCTAATAAGGGAAAAGTCGAGATCTGGCGCAAGAACTTGAAATTGCTCTTTCAAATTCTCATAAGCCGTAGTAACACTACCTACAAGATGACCTTGAAGTTCGGTGTAATCAGCTTGAACAGATTCCAACCTACTCCTGAGCTCCATCATCTCTCTATAAGTAGTAACATAGCTATCCTTATGTTTTAGCGCCGTATCCTTAGCCAGTTGCGCGGCAGCCGCCAGACCAACAGCCCGGGCCTTTTCCCCCTTTAGCTCCTTCTCCAGCTCGGCCACTTTCACCTGGAGCTCCTCCTTCAAACCCTTAATTCGGTCAAAATCTGATTTTGCCTCCTCCATAAAAGCCTTGGTTGCATGGATAGGAAGATCTTGAGTAGTTCGGTATAAAGTTGCTCCCATGTGTGCCAGTGTAATACCACTCCGAGTAATAAAATCCAAATGACAAAGAATGGATACATCGTCGGTAGGCATGACACCGTAGGGAACAATCTGTTGATCTACAAACCCAACAGCATCAAAGTCAGGAGCACGAAGATTAAACGGCTCGACAGTCCGAGGTCTTTTTGGAGGAGGAGCGGCAGAAGGAGAGGAAGTACCAACAGAAGGATCAATCAAACGAACTCGAGGAGTGGGGATAACCTTCCTCGGCCCAAGAGAACTTGTAACCAAAGGCTTAGACGAAACCTGAGAAGTTCCCTCCCCGGCCGCCTTGGCCGAAGCATTCTGAGCCGCAGTAGCCTTGCTTGCCCTCTTAAAGGCCTTCATGGACTCATTGTTCTTAATCATCTCTGCAAACAAACATCACAAACAAGAAGCCAAGCTACGAGTCAGAAAAAGATCTCACAAGAGACAAACACAACAAGCAAACCAATAGAAAAAAATTGACCACTACCCAGCTCAGCTCGGAGGAGAGAGGGGTTAGCTAAAAATTTCTGTGTCAAGATGAGGAGGCTCCCCCCAGTTTTCTTCCAGCACAGTCACAAAAGCTTGTTCATCCTCATCTAACATCTCCCACGAGTATCTCGATACCACTACATTCTTTTGTCACTCTAAAGGAAAGGTGGGATCATCATTCTCATCTAGAAAAAAGGGCCGAACTCCTTCAACAGCTCGAACCCTAAAAAAGTAATTTTTGAAATCGTGAAAAGACTCATCAAACATGGAGAAAACCTTTCTCCCCTGTGAAGCTCGGAAAGAAACCCAAGCGGCTTTCTTCTTCACTACACCAGGCTTTGTCAAAACAAAGAGATAAAAGAAAAGAGATTGCGAAGCAGGGATGCCAAATTCATGACATAGCAGCTAAAATATTTTTTATAAAACCCCAGAAATTGGGGTGAAGTTGGGATGGAGCTAAATTACAAGACCATAACAGGTTGGTTTCTAAAGGGGTAAAAGGAAGAGTAATATTCATTTGGCTAAAAAAGAAGTCATATGTATAGAAAAGGGGCGCTCTTTAGCAATTCGGGTAGAAAAGCAAACCCTTTCATCAGAAGTCCGAGATACGAGCTCATAATTCTTCTCGTCACTACTGTTGCTACAAATCCTATGAAACTGCCTAAGTTGCTGACAAAACTCAGAGTCAACCAACGAGACGCATAAGAGGACCATAGAATCCACCCAATCGGCCATGCCCTCAGGGACCTGGGAAGACGTCTCAACAATATTTTTGTGAAAAGATGGTGCACGAAATTGTGATCAATACTTTTCACAACTCTCATAATCCCTAGTAATGGCTCCAAAGATTTGGTGCTCAATACCATGGCATAAACACAACTTCGCACAACTAACCAGCAAGTGCACTGGGTCGTCCAAGTAATAAACCTTACGTGAGTAAGGGTCGATCCCACGGAGATTGTTGCTATGAAGCAAGCTATGGTCATCTTGTAAATCTCAGTCAGGCAAACTCAAATGGATATGGTGATGAACGAAAATAAACACAAAGATAAAGATAGAGGTACTTATGTATATCATTGGTGAGAGCTTCAGATAAGTGTATGAAGATGCCTTCCCTTCCGTCTCTCTGCTTTCCTACTGTCTTCATCCAATCCTTCTTACTCCTTTCCATGGCAAGCTTATGCAAGGGTTTCACCGTTGTCAGTGGCTACCTCCCATCCTCTCA
>NW_026264631.1:137018-137261 GCF_000817695.3 Arachis duranensis
TGCTCTTTGTTTCTGAGGTCGGAACGCACCTAAGGAGGGGGTTTGAGAATCCTCTTCTGTATAACATGTCGTGGATTAGTGTATAATTCTGGGCGTCCTTTGCAAGCCTTTTAGCTTCTTTTCTTTTGGCGGGGAGAGTTCCCGACTTCAAGTAGTTGAGTGTGGGGGTCATCCATCCTTGCTGTTGGTTGGATATACTTAGCGTTTCTTCCTCTCTTAACACGGAGGGAGATTGTAAGGTTT
>NW_026264632.1:0-2967 GCF_000817695.3 Arachis duranensis
GACTTGCTCCTTATTCATCACTACAAAGAAAAAGCATGCATTTTGTCTAGTTGAAGTGTCCTTGCATCTTTAAGTTGTTGTCTTAAGAGTCTTTGCACTATATGTGTTTATCCTAAAATAAGTAAGCTAGTTTAAGTTTGTGCTTGTGTGTTTACTTCCACTTAACAAGAAGCATGTTTTGTCCCCTGCATCTTTAATTCAATAAAAGGAATGTTTGAATGTGGAGTAAGATGGTTCATTGTTAGAAAGAAGTAGAATAATAGTAAGTGGTGGTATGTGTGTGATTGGATAATAGCTCACTTTTAGTGAATAAAAAGCTAGGATGTCTCATTCTAAGTATAGAGTGGCTTACTGTCTATGAATCTCAATAAGAAAATCCTTGGTTCAAAAGAAAAACAAAAAAGGAAAGAAAGAGAAAGAAAAAAATAGCCAAAAGATGGCAGAACCAAAGAAAACAAAAAAAGAAACAAAGCTGGACACCAATAGCTTGAACCTTAAAAATATATGCCTGTGGTGTCTGTGTATTAGGATCTGCTTGGACTACTAAGCTCTTTGGAGTGCTTTAACACTCGGTGACTTGGATTAACTAATCCGGGATCATCAGCTGAAAATCCACTATCAAGAGCAACCTAACTACAAGGCATTTAGTAACCAAAAAGGTGCTGGGCATCAATGTTTAAAAGGAAAGGTAAGCCAAGTGTCCATGGTGAATAATGTGTCAAGTATACAGAAAAGAAAATGAACTTGCTACACATGACACTCAAATAAAGCTTTGAACAAAAAAACTAGCCAAGGATAAAGAAATAATGAGAAGTCATAGCAATAAGTTATTTAAAGCTTGAAGGAGACTTTCTAAGCCTAAGAGTCAATAAGAAGTGAATATGTGCATATCCACACAAAATCCCATGAACTACCAATAACATTCTGCTAGCATGAACATCCTCTTCCATTTCATTCTTTCTTCTTAATAATTCATTACTTGCTTAGGGACAAGCAAGATTTAAGTCCTTGATTGAATCAACCATATATGATTTAATGCAAATTCATGAGGTTTGATGACATAATTGGTGCATATTAGAATAGAATGATCATCTCATGATTTTGAGCATAGCTTTGATGTGTTTGGTTGATTTATGATAGGTGAAGAAAGCTTGGAAAAGAGTTGAAGTAAGAAGGAAATGCTAGAAGCTAAGAGAGAACAATGCAACAAATGAATTTGAACCAGGAAACATAAAGTTGGACTTGAAGTTAGCCCCCAAACTTTGGCACAAACTTTTGGTGAAAAAGTTAGCCTCAAAGTTAGCCCCCTAACTTGAAGGCTAACTTGAGAAGTTGAAATTTCTTCCCTGGGCACTCAAAGTTTGCGCCAACGTTAGCCCCCAAACTTGGAGGCTAACGTTGGCATGAAAATTACTCCCAGGGGCTGCCAACGTTTGCGCCAACGTTAGCCCCCTAACTTGGAGGCTAACGTTGGCATAAGAAATTATGCTCCAGGGTGGCCAAAGTTTGCGCCAACGTTAGCCCCCAAACTTGGAGGCTAACGTTGGCATGTCAATTTCTCCCAGGGGTGGCCAAAGTTTGCGCTCAAGTTTGACCCCAAACTTGGAGGCTAACGTTGGCATGTCAATTTCTCACCCAGGGTAGCCAAAGTTTGCGCTCAAGTTAGCCCCCAAACTTGGAGGCTAACTTTGGCGCCATTGATGTTTAAGGAAGGGCCAAAGTTTGCGCTCAAGTTAGCCCCCAAACTTGGAGGCTAACTTTGGCACCAATTGTATTTAAAGAAAGGCCAAAGTTTGCGCTGAAGTTTGCCCCCTAACTTTGGCACCAACTTTGGCACCAGAAAAATGGGCTTGCTGATATAAAAAGTTGGCCTCAAAGTTAGCCCCCAAACTTCAACTCAAACTTTGAATCCAACTTTACAAAACTCAAATCCGGTTCACATGGTTCACTTGGGTTTCTCTCCAAACTTCAAGAGCAATCAACCAAGGCCTATTTCAACCCAATTCCACCAAGAGCAAAGGCCCAACTCAAGGCTTGAAGATCAATTGAAGAAAGTGTATAAATAGGCTAGAATTCAAGTTAGTCGGGGAGTTCCCTTTTTATTATTTTTCATAGAAGCTTTCCTTTAGTTTTTAGTTACAGAGTGATCTTTAGTTTCGTGTTTCGGGGGAAGGAGAATTCCATTCTCTTCCTCTTAGCTTTATTGCTTTTAATTTCAATTGCAATTGTCTTGGATCTTGGGTTGGAGAATTGAAGGAATTCTGTTTCAATCTCACCTTGGATCTTGTTTAATTTTCACTGCTATTGAATTTCCATTTTCGATTACTTGCTTCTCATCTACTCTCTTTGCAATTTACAATTTCCTTGCTATTGTTCTTGTTGGATCTAGGAAGGCATTGAGATCTAGACTTGGTTTTCTAGTCTCTGGGTCCTGAGATCTAAATTCCAAATTTACATTCTGTTTAATGCTTTCCATGTTCATTTACTTCTCTGCTTCAAGATCTGATTTCATCCACACCCTCTTCTACTTCTCTACTTGATGCAATTTACTTTTCCCTGTTTAAATTCTGCAAATCCAATCCCCAATCCCCTTTACATTTCAAGCCATTTACATTTCTTGCATCTTACGATTCTGCCATTTACATTTCTTGCACTCTAAGTTTCTGCCATTTAATTTCTTGTTTCTTAAGATTCAACACTTTAATTTCTGCTCTCTTTAGATTCATGCCAATTTCCCATTCCCTTTACTTTCAATGCAATTTAAATTCTGCAAATCACCAATCAATCAACCAAATCTTGATTCGCTTGACTAAATCAACCACTAAACTAAAATTGCTCAATCCTTCAATCCCTGTGGGATCGACCTCACTCCCGTGAGTTTTTATTACTTGATGCGACCCGGTGCACTTGCCAGTTAGATTTGTGTGTTTTGGGAGAAATTCATTTTTCCACCAAAATATCTCATCA
>NW_026264632.1:7737-8841 GCF_000817695.3 Arachis duranensis
GAGTTAGCCCCCTAACGTTGGCACCAACGTGAAGTGCAGCAGATTGGGCTAGCTGCTAGAAAAAGTTGGCCTCAAAGTTAGCCCCCTAACTTTGAGGCTAACTTTAAATCCAACTTTGCAAAACGCCAATCCGGTTCAATTGATTCACTTGGGTTTCTCTCCAAACTTCAAGAGCAATCAACCAAGGCCTCTTTCAACCCAATTCCACCAAGAGCAAAGGCCCAATTCAAGGCTTGAAGATCAATTGAAGAAAGTGTATAAATAGGCTAGAATTCAAGTTATTCGGAGAGCTTCCTTTTTGAGTTTTCAGAGAGTTTACTTTTGGTTTTGGGAGCTTGAATGATCTTTATTTTCTGAGTTTAATTGCTTTCAATTTCAATTACACTTGTCTTGGATCTTGGGTTGGAGAATTGAAGGAATTCTGTTTCAATCTCACCTTAGATCTCTCGGTTGATTTTCACTGCAATTTAATTTCCAATTCGGTTCATTGCTTCTTCATCTAATCTCTTTACAATTTCCAATTCCGTTGCTATTGTTCTTGTTGGATCTAGGAAGGCATTGAGATCTAGACTTGGTTTTCTAGTCTCTTGGGTCCTGAGATCTTGATTCATCTTTTCAATTCCCTGTTTCTTGCTTTACTTGTTCATTTACTTGTCTGTTGAATTCAATTCAATCCCAATTCCCATTTACTCTTCTGTTTGATGCAATTTACTTCTTCTTTGTTTAATTTCTGCAAATCCAAGTCCCAACCCCCTTTACATTTCAAGTTATTTACATTTCTTGTCATTTAAGATTCTTGCAATTTACATTACTTGTTCTTTAAGTTTCTGCCATTTATTTTCTTGCTCTTTAAGATTCAGCAATTTATTTCTTGTTCTCTTTACTTTCAATGCAATTTAAATTCTGCAAGTTACCCATCAATCAACCAAATCTTGATTCGCTTGACTAAATCAACCACTAAACTAAAATTGCTCAATCCTTCAATCCCTGTGGGATCGACCTCACACCCGTGAGTTTTATTACTTGATGCGACCCGGTGCACTTGCCGGTTAGATTGGTGTTGTTTTGGAAGAGATTCTTGTCTCAACCAAAATTTACCCATCA
>NW_026264632.1:9431-10653 GCF_000817695.3 Arachis duranensis
AGGTACAAAGCTCTAGTCAGGAAATGTCCTTCTAACATGTTTAATGAATGGGAGAAGCTGCAAAACTTCTATGAAGGCTTGACACTGAAATCTCAGGAATCCTTGGATCACTCAGCTGGAGGTTCCTTGCAACTCATGAAAACTGCAGAAGAGGCTCAAGAACTTATTGATATGGTGGCCAACAACCAGTACTTCTTTGCTCATCAAAGAAGCCGCCAACCATCACAGAGAAGAGGAGTAATGGAGCTAGAAGGAGTGGATTCAATCCTGGCTCAAAACAAATTAATGCAGTAGCAAATTCAACAACAATTTGAGCAAATGACCAAGAGGATTGACAGCCTCCAAGTTGCAGCAGTCAACACTAGCCAACCATCAACCACATGGGGACAAAATGAAGAAGTCCAAGAAGAGCCACAGCAAGAACAAGTTCAGTATATGCATTCTAATTCAAATGAAGTTTATGGTGATACATACAACCCTTCCTGGAAGAATCACCCCAACCTCAGATGGGGAGACACTCAAAACCACCAACAACCATGGCAGAGGAACTCAAACCAAAACAACCCAAGAAACAACCAAAATTACAACCAGCATCAAACCAACCAAAACACCTACAGGAAACCTCAAAACAACTACCCCAACCCCAACCAATACCAATCCAATAACCAGCCCATGAACCAAAATGCCCACCATCCACCACCTACAACTCACAACCCACCACAAGCACCACCTGAATCCCAAAGACTCACAAACCTGGAGGCCTTGATGGACAAAATGATGAAATATCAGGAAATGGCAACCAAAAACCAAGAAGCATCAATAAAAAGCCTAGAGAGGCAGATCGGGCAAATCTCCAAGCAAATCTCTACTGAGAGACCTTCAAGCTCACTGCCTAGTGATACAATCCCAAATCCCAAAGAGGAATGCAAGGCAATCCAATTGAGAAGTGGGAGAATACTGATGAGCAACAATGACACTACAAAGAAGCAAAAAGAGAGCATCAAAGAACCAACAGAGGATGAGAAGCAAACAAAAGCAGATCAAGCCAAAAAGCAAATGACGGGAGATGAAGCACTAGATCAAGAGGAGATGCCAAACAAAAGCACTGAGAAACTCAAGGAGAAGGACAACCAGCCACATGGCTCAAAGGAAAAGACTCAAGGACAGCAGCAAATAGGAAAGAGCATCACACCTCCACTGCCATATCCTCAGAGATTCAATA
>NW_026264633.1:0-3202 GCF_000817695.3 Arachis duranensis
TGGCGTTGGTAACGAAGAGGAACGCCTAATGTTCAAGAGGATTTTCATCCTCTATATACAGATGGCGTTCCTTTTACCAACAACAATAAACAAAATCTCGCCTATACACCTGACCCCAATTTTTGAGATGGATGGCATAACGGAGCGAAACTGGGGGGGCATGTTTTGACCTTTATGGTCAAGGGCATAACCGACTACAAGGAGAAAAATAAGAAGGCAATTGATGGCTGCCTCTTTGTCCTAATGATAATTTACTTTCATCTTTCTAAAAACAAAGGCAAGAAGAGGGCTGAAAGACCGCCAAAACCCTGGATTGCCAATTGGAGTAAGGAGGAGTTGGTCGAAAGAATGACTGCAAAAACAGAGGAAATTTTGGTAAGTGAACATAATATGTTGGGAGTATTTTATTTACCTGAATGCTGCTAACTAAAATATCTAATGTTTCAGGGCATTGTAAAGATGGCGGAAACAAGAGAGAAAATGAAAAAAATAGAAAAAAAAAAGAAAAAAAACAAGAAATAAAAAAAAACAAAAAAAAAGGAAAGCGAGTTCAACATCGTCTTCGGAGACAGAAACAACTGACAGTGATACTTCTACCTCTGAGTCTGAGACTCAAGAAGACTCAGAGGATTCACCAAAAAAACAACCCAGCAAAAAAGGAAAAAAGTAAGTACCATAATTGGGTGTAATTTCTTCGTCGAGTTGGGTGTATGTTGTTTATTAAGTTGGGTGTATATTGTCGATTCAGTTGGTTGTATCTTGTGCATTCATTTGGGTGTATTTTATATCTTTAGTATGTTCTAAATAATGATTGTTTGCCTTCCAGAATGGACTCAAAAAAAAGAAAGAAGAGTCAAGAGGATTCAGATTCTGATTCAGAATCTGAATCAACTGATGAGTAATGTTCTGAAATTATTACTCCTTTCTTTTGGCCTGATTATAAAGATTTCACGTATTAACTGAAGTGTCTCTTATTAACTTATAGAAGCGAAGATTCATCACCGGTGGAGAAGTAAAAGAAAAAGAAAAAGACACAAAGAATACCAAAAAAGTAAGCACTTCTTTGGATAATATTCTGTGATAAAATTAATTTTTTATTTCTGATTAATACTTATTTTTTCCACCCAGAACACAATCCAAAAAGAAAAAGGTTGTTGTTGAGCATTCATCTCCTGAAGAAGATCAATACTTTGTTGGGTACAGTACCTCGTAAGCTATATTACTGTCTATCATCATAATTATTTTTGTTAACATCTTCTTTTATGAATGTAGTGAGAGATATGAAATAGGAAGTGAAGATCTAGATGAATTGTTAAGGGGAATCGATGAAAAATCTGCTGCAGAGGGGTATGTCTTGTTGGTGTGTATATTTCAGATTTTAGTGTGTTTTCTTTGCTAATAATTGTTTCTTGTTTCGCAGGCAGAACAAAGCTGACCTGCGATCGACAGAAGGTCACTATGTCTCCTCTGAAACGTAAGAAGCTTTATTTAATAAAATCTTGTTATCATGATTTGGGTGTATTTTGTGGAACCCTTTGGGTGTATTTTGTTTATTAAATTGGGTGTATTGATTTGTTGTGTTGGGAGTATATTGTCCATTCAGTTGGTTGTATCTTGTACATTCATTTGGGTCTATTTTATACATGTATCATATTTTGTCTGAATAACATGAAATCTGTTTAAAATACCGGATGTGAACTTGGGAAGTGATGATCCTTCCTCTCAAGGACGCACAGAACAAAGTAGTGTAAACAAGCCGGCAGAGAGCATGTAATTTCTCTTTCAAATAACCGTTACTTTTGTTCTTCTATTACCTTCTACTTCTAATTCTGTATATATTTTTTTTAGAAAAAAAAGCCCTTTATTATTTTATTCGAGAAAAAAAAGGGAGGAAAAAAAGCAAAAACTGCAAGTATGTAAGTTCTCAAAAAACAAAGCCTGTCTTCTTTTTGAACTGTTCAGGTGTATTTATTGACTTTCTTTGGGTGTATTTTAGGTTAAGTCCAGTTCAACAGTCAGCCAGTGAGGTTTAGCTGTATATTGGGTTACAGTTCAGGTGTATATTTGGTAACAGTTTGGGTGTATATTGTTCCTAAAAAGTTTTTTTTTACGCCATGATTAATTTGTGTGTAACTGCGCAGCACTCCTGAACCCGCCCAACAACTTGAAGAAAGCACACCCACGCTTCCCCCAGCTCCAACTAAAATGTAAGTTCATCAAACTGAAATCAATCTTTGCTTATCATCCGTATATTCTTATTCTTGTAATACGTTATACATGATGATGCAGTTATCCAGCCAAAGAAGACGCTGCCGCCCTATTGATGATGACACAGACAACATCGTATGTTCCTAAAACAGATCAGATGCCATCGTTCAGCCTTGGCTTCACTGATTCAAGCCAAGAAGAAGCATCAACGCAGGAGGGAGCGTCAACGTAGGAGGCAGAAAGGGCAAAATCTCCAGAAGCTGTAAATTTGCTAGAACAATTAGATAATTTGGTACAAAAATAGCAAGAAATGCAGCGAAAGAAGAGAGTAAAAGTCCACAAATTCAAAGGGAGACTGGAGGAGAAAATTCTGGGAGGTTGGAAACTTCCGCGGCAATAAATCAGAATACGGATGATATGAAACAGAAATATGGAGGAAAACTACAACATATGAGGATTGTTGTAAGCGGTCCTAAGGTTCCAACAAAAATAAGTGTTGATAGAGTGGTGACTCCAAAAGAAGAAGCTGAATGGAATGATGATGATAAGAAGAAAATGGAACTGAATGCTAAAGCCATCAACCTTCTTCACTGTGCTATCAGCTTTGAAGAGTACCAAAAGGTGTCTAGATGCAAGATAGCCAAAGAAATCTGGGAGAAACTCCAGGTTACACACGAAGGCACTAAGCAAGTTAAAGAAATGAGGATTGATATGCTGCAAAAAGAGTACGAGATGTTTAATATAAAGGATGGAGAAAGCATTGATGAAGTGTTTGAGAAATTCTCAATCATAATTAACAACCTTGATGCTATGGGAACAACCTACTCAGAACAAACCCTAGTGAGAAACTCCTTAGAAGCCTCACAAAGGAATGGGAAACTACTGCCACTGTCCTAGTCGAGAGCAATAACCTAAGCCCTATAACTTATGATGAGCTGAGAGAAAATCTCCTTGCCTATGAAACCACACACACAAACCCGGACTCAAAGAAAAA
>NW_026264633.1:9605-10652 GCF_000817695.3 Arachis duranensis
TTAATAAATATATAATTATAAATATTATATACATAAAATTGTATATATTTTTTATTTAGATATTATAAATATTAAGTTAAATAAGGTAATTTTGCTCAACTTAACACATACAATAATTTAATTTAGCTTGGTATAATGCTCAATGTTATACCATATTTTTACTTTTGATATAGAATATGAATTTAATTTGATGCATTGATAATGTAAAATATTTTATACATTTGTGCAATCGCATTCAGTCTTTTTGGATGACCATTCATGCAATCAATGAAAATAATAGCTATTTTTCATGATGTGACATTACATAATTAGATACATGTGTAAACTATTTTATAGTGAAAATGTATCAAAATTAAATTTATAAGAGTATATATTAAATAATAATGTTCTACAACCAACTCCAAATGAATTACATACCCAAATTCAACTAAGTTGTTATAATCTTTTTCACATTACGCGCCACTTGCCGTGAGCGCACTTTTTTCATCATGATCCTTCTTCGTCTCACTTACACACTCTTACTGCTTCTTCCTAATCTTTCTCTTTAGTTGACAATGAAGAGATAAGAAAGATGGTGAAAGATATTATGGAGAATGCTAAAAAGTTTAATAATGTTTCAGATTTTATTTGGTTATTTAAGAATTTGGACTTGCATGGAAAAAATAAGATGGTCAAGGAGATTAGGGAGATATTTGATTCAATGATGGAGAGAGTCATTAGGGAGCATGAATTGGCCAGGAAGAAAATGAAGGAAGAAGGAGATGCAGGTGGGAGAGTGAAGAATCTATTTGATATTTTGCTGGACATATTTGAAGATAATAAGAAAATTGACGAGATACAATTAATTAAAGAGAATATCAAGGCTTTCATCTTGGTAAGAATCTGTCTCATCACACACACACACATTTATATGATAGAATCAGTAACGTTTTGAGTTATATTATTAGAAGTTCATCAACTATGAACAATTGACTGATAATTTAAGTCAGATTGGACACATATATGTATATTCCCTTTATTGTTGTAGCATAGGTCGCTCTGAAATGT
>NW_026264634.1:0-10648 GCF_000817695.3 Arachis duranensis
TTAAAAGGTTTGCTCGTCCTCGAGCAAAAGAAGAAAGAAAAGAGGAGAAGAAGAAGAAATAGAGGAGATAGAAGTGTGTGAAGGGTTCGGCCAAGGGGGTTTTAGTGGGTTAAGATGTGTGAAATTGAAGGTTTTAAGGAGGGCTATATCTAGCAAAAGAGAGGGGTGGGTGGCCGAATGGAAGTGGGTCAGTTTGGGAGGGAAATGGTTTGAATTTGAATGGTAAGGTAGGTAGGGTTTGATGGTGGGATTTTTGGGGAAGAGTGGATGGATGTGAGTGGTGAAGAGATTGTGGGGAAGAGGGTAGGATTTGATAGGTGAATAGTGGTTTGGGAAGAGTGTTATAGAAAGGTGTGAAGAGGAGAGATAGTGAGTTGAGGTAGGTGGGGATCCTGTGGGGTCCATAGATCCTGAGGTGTCAAGGATTTTGCATCCCTGCACCTTGCTGGCATTAAATGCCCCTCTGTGTGCCTTTCTGGCGTTTAAATGCCAGGTTGCTGCCCTTTTCTGGCGTTTAAACGCCAGTCTGCTGCCTTTTCTGGCATTTAAACGCCCATTTTAATACCTTTACTGGCATTTAAATGCCAGACTGCTGCCCATTTTTGGCGTTTAAACGCCCAGAATGGTGCCAGGCTGGGCGTTGAACGCCCATTTTGGTATCCTAACGCCAGTAAGCTCGTCCTCCAGGGTGTGCCATTTTTTATGCTGTTTTTTATTTTTCTTTAATTTTTGCAGTTATTTTTGTGACTCCACATGATCATGATCCTAAAGAAAACATAAATAACATAGATAAATAATATAAAATTGGGTTGCCTCCCAATAAGCACTTCTTTAATGTCAATAGCTTGACAGTGAGCTCTTTTCAGAGCTTTACAGATGCTCAGAGCATGATTGTGGCCTCCAACACCAAACTTAGAGTTTGAGTGTGGGGGCTCTGTCTGACTCTGTTTTAAGAGAAGCTTTTCATGCTTCTTCTCCATGTTTACAGAAGAAGATCCTTGAGCCTTAAATATAAGGTAGTCCTCATTCAATTGAAGGACTAACTCTCCTCTGTCCACATTAATCACAGTCCTTGTTGTGGCTAGGAAGGGTCTTCCAAGGATGATGGATTCATCCTCATCCTTCCCAATGTCTAGGATTATGAAGTCAGCAGGGATGTAAAGGCCTTCAACCTTCACTAGGACATCCTCTACAAGTCCATAAGCTTTTTTCATTACTTTGTCTGCCATCTCTAGTGAGATTATTGTAGCTTGTACCTCAAAGATCCCTAGTTTCTCCATTACAAAGAGTGGCATGAGGTTGATACCTGACCCCATGTCACACAGAGCCTTTTCAATGGTCATGGTGCCTATGGTGCAAGGTATTAAGAACTTTCCAGGATCCAGTTTCTTTTGAGGCAATGTCTGCTGAATCCATGTATTAAGTTTATTGATGAGCAATGGAGGTTCATCCTCCCAAGTCTCATTACCAAATAACTTGGCATTCAGCTTCATGATTGCTCCTAGATATGAATGTGTGAATAATTGGTTTGGTTATTGAATAGTAAGGTTTGAGGAATTGAAGTGTGGAATTTGATGGTTTTGGGTAAAATTGTGTAGATGAGGTAGGTTGGTTTTGGTTGAGTGTAATTAAGTGAATGTCATTGAGTTGTGGTCATTTGGATGAGTGAAAATGAATTTGGCTTGGGAACATTGGAAAAATTGGTGATTTCTAGTTTTGGGTAAAACTAATTTTTGACCAAATTTGGCAGTCCGTGACTCGGTCCACAGAGTTTGGAATTCTTTAAAATTGGATTTTTATAGAAGTTTATTCAACGAACTTTCCAACGGTTCAGAAATGGTTGAAAAATAAATTTTGTAGAAGAAGTTATGTGTGTTGAAAGTTTGGGGTTTGAAACTATGAATTCTACAGCTTTTTAGCAGAACTCACTCCCACGCGTAAGCGTGCCCGACGCGCACGCGTCATTTTCAAATATTCACCATTCATGCGTGTGCCTGCCCGACGCGTACGCGTCGATGTGCTGCATCAGTTGCCTAGCCAATTCCCGAGAGTTGTGTGAGAGTTGCGCTGATTTTGTGTGTGGGGCACAAACCGCACCCACGCGTACGCGTGGCTAACGCGTGGGCATCACCTGGCTTTTCTTCCATCCACGCGTGAGTGTGGGCGACGCATACACGTCGATGTACTTTTGGGCTTTCCACACTTGCGCGTGGGCGTCACGCACGCATGACCCTGTTTTCACTCCAAGATTGATATTTTGAGTTTTCAAAGTCAAATTTCAGACTTCTAAGTCTCCTTTCTCATCATTTATGCCCTAAATACTTATAGTATGCCTAGCGATGGAAATAGGTTAGGAGATGTGGCAACTTGTGGACGAAGTAAAGGGAGAATTAATGATGATTCGTGACTAATGATGACTGTATGGGTGTTGAGGGTGATGATGGAAGTGCGGTGTATGCCATGAGCCAAAGGACTATATTTGATAATGATTATTGGCTGGTTATTGGCTATGCCTTGAGCTGAATGGTTATGATAAATATTGATTTATGGCTGGAAATGAAAATATAGCGCTGAATGACTGTTTTATATTGAGCTCTCTTTCTCGGAAGTACGACCCCAAAGAAATGGAGGAAGGTGAGGATCTCCTTCCTTGTTCTCTCTGGTATTGTAAAATTGTCCCCAGCGAGATGGTGGGAGGTTAGGATCCCCTCCTTGGTTCTTCCTGGGCATATGAGAACGTACCTAATGGGTAGATGCAAGGGTTATGGTTGCGCCCCGCTTGCTCCAGGTTGGTTAGTATAGAGGCTCCCCGGGTAGACACAAGCGTTGTGGTTTTGTCCCACTTGCTCCGGGACAGAGATTGTGATGCCTACGTAGTAGCAAGGGTTGTGGTTTGTCTTACTTACTCCGGGTCAAAGATTATGATGCCTGGGTAGTAGCAAGGGTTGTGGTTCATCCCACTTGCTCCGGGTCAAAGATTGTGATACCTGGGTAGTAACAAAGGGTTGTGGTTCATCCCACTTACTCCGGGTCAAAGTTTATGGCGCCTGGGTAGTAACAGCAGTAGTGGTGATTCCACTCACTCCAGGTTGAGCTTTTGAGACTCCTGGGGAAGATGCAGTGGCTAGCCCCCACTTGCTCCCAGTCGAGTATGATTAGGGATTGAAACTATCGGAGTCTCAAATTTCCTTGGGTAGATGCAGTGGGTCGGCCCCGTTAGCTCCAAGTTGAGATCTGAAGTTCTACTGACCTTATGTCGTAAGTGTGGCCGGACACTGTGAAAGTTTCGGATGAGCTTACCCCGTGAATATACACCAGTGAGGGTGTTGGATATGAATTTTGAATTATGTTGAGTATAACTCGAGTTAGGGATGCACGATCGAGGGACAGTCCAATAGTTAGCTACCAGGACTTTTCGGATTGGCTATATGATCGACAGATGATATCATCAGCCATAGGACAGGCATACATCATTTGCATATGTTTGAATTGTTTGAGTTTGCCTATTTGTTTTAGATTGCTATATCATATATGCTATGCTACCTGACTATATACTATCTGTTCTACTTGTACCTTAATTGTGTATTACTTGTCTGCATTGTTTGTGTTTGTACAACTGAGAGGTCCCTCATGCTAGTGTCGGTTGACGCTGAGGGCTGTTCTTGTTGAAATGGAATAATGATATGATTAATTTGAAATGATGATTATTGAATGAGATAATTTGAGCTCCTGGGTAGATGCAGTGAAGTGAATTCACTTGCTCTATGTGAGGATATGATGTATCGATATAGAATTGCTGAGACAGAACAACTGGTGATGGTTCTGTTTATGATTCTGATTCTAATTCGTGGGAGAGTTAGAAAGTTGGGAAGCATGAGAAGCATGAATTAGATTTAGCACTCCCTTATGACAGTTACCTGTTTAGGGATTAGCGAGAACATAGGGTGAATGTTTGGTGAAAGGAAGCTTAGGATGCTTAGTGAGTTTTTATTGTAGTGTATTGTATTTATTTGGCACTTTTACCGTACTGGAAACATATGGGTTGGGGGTTCTCATTCCGTATATATCTCTTGTTTTTCAAATACAGGTCCAGATGCTCATAAGTGAGCTGTGGTTCATCTGAGAGATGGCGAAGATCTTTATATTCTCCACTTTATATTTTGCTTAGAATCTCTCCACTTTTATTTTAAAGAACTTATATTATGTATTGAACTCTTTTGAACTTGACTATAGAGGCTCTTATGTTTCTTTTGGGAGAGATTAGGATGTATTGTTGTCATCTACCTTTATACTGTATCCTAGCCGGCCTAAACTTCGCAGGTCGCGACTAGTGACTACCTACTTATGTTATATATCCATGTACTGTACTTCTCTTACTCTTCTTTATGCCTCTATCAGTATATCACGTTTGACTTCACGCCTTATCTTTTAGTCGTCGAAACGTGAGTGATACGTTTTTGCGATTTTATTTTTACTCTTTTCAGGCTTTTTGAATAATATTCTTTTCAATTATACTTATATTTATATATTAAAGATCCACCTGAGATTTGTACCACCGTAATATCATTGACTTATGCATCGAGCATAAGGATTTGAATATTATGGTGTTACAACTCACGCACTCTCACATCCCAGCGACTTTCTGAGTTTGCCTCGAGTCAATTATCTGTAGAGTTCCTTCCACATGTCTTTATTTTCCATTTAAATTTCCTATAAACTTTATCTTTCAAGCAAGTTTATCTTTCAAGCTAATTTATGTTTCAAGCAATGTTTAAATTTCGAATGCAATTTACATTTTAGTTCCTTTAATTTTCATGTCAAATCCCTTTGACCCAGTCGAAGGCACTTTCATTGTTTTCTTTTAAGTTTAATGCAATCTTTTCCGATTTCAGTTAATTTACTTTTCGAAAACTTTATTTTTTCATTTCTTTATTCCTTTACAAATTTCGATTTATCTTTCATTTCGATACCCGTCTAATTTGGGACGCTTTGATGCACTTATAGAAAACTTGTACCTGCAAAAGAGGAATATGTTTCGCTCCTAGACTATTAGAATCGAACCACCATCGATTTGCTAAAAATTAACAAAACAAAACTAAATTTAAGATTTACTCAATTATTTTACAATAGAATTACATAATATAAAAAAGATTTGAGTCTTAAATAATAAAATTTTATATGCAATTGTGATTATTGTAATATTTATAAGATAATTTTACATTTGTTTAAAATGATTTTTTTAACATAAAAAAAACAAAAAAATAAGTCAAATGAGTGAACTCGTCTAACTTATTAATTCTTGACTCATTTAAAATATAGGTCAACTCATTTTCTAATTTTTACTCGCTATTCATCACGAGTTGATTCGAACTTGTTCGTCCGTCTAGTATATGTGGTGATTTAAATTCGTTTTTTTTTGCATTTATTTGACACGATTTAATTGTAATTTCTTTTTGAAAATTTTTTCAATACCCTTATTTTTAGTGAAAGTACTCTAATTTATTTGTGTATTTACTTGTTAATCTTTTTTCATTTTTAAATTTTTAATTCAATTTTTAAATTTTAAAAAATACCAAAATTATTTAATATTTTATTTGTATATCCTAAATAATAATTACACATTCTCTCTTTTATTTTTTCATTCTTTATTTTTAAATAATATTTCATTTTTAAAACCATTCAATTCATTGTCAATTTAGTGCTTTTTGCCCTCAAGTATTTCACCACTGGCATCATAAAGTCTATTAGTGAATAGATTATATTAAAAAATTAAGTAAATAACTTGAAACTATTTACAATATATATTGACTAAAATTTCACTGTGAAAAGCTAATATATATTAAAAGATAAGTAAATACCTAAGCAATTGTTGTTATTCTTTTTTTCTTTTTAAATGGTTAAGTTAATATTGGATTTAGAACTTTTTCATTTTTTTTCTCAAAAGATAATTAGTTATTATTTTTATTTTGTTTCTGGTGTATTTGACTCAAAAAGGAGAACGACCTAAGCCCATAAAAAAATAAGTAAAATAAAACTCAACACTGATAGATCTTCGCAGGAGATTCAAGGATGCGCTAGATGCGGCAGTCTGATAAAGAACGATGTGCTTAGATAGATAGCAGGCTTCATTTATAATATTGGAAGATACTCTGCTTTCAAAGCGAAATTATAGAGCATGGTTGAAGGGTTGTGGGCATGAGATAAGTAGTGGTGGAGTGTGATTCTCCTGCTATGGAATTTGATAAATGGAGAGGAAAAATCTGGCCAAGCATCCCAATTTTCTATTCAAACGAATTTTTAAAACAAAAAAGAATGATTGAGAATTTTTTTTATACAAATTTTTAGAAAGGACAATAAATGTGCTTATTGCTTTACTAAAAGAGTATAAAGTTAGAAGAAGATTTTGTGGTTAAAAAAAGATTTTTTTTTATTTTTTAACTAACGTGTTTGGCAAATTTCTAGTAGTAAAAGTAAAAGTACTAGTAAAATAAAAAAAAAAGATTTTTTTGAGAAGCTGTAATTTACATATTTTTTAAAAAGATCTTTTTTCCTTTAAAAAAGATGTTTTTTATGTAATAAATAAACAAAAAAATATTTTTATACTGTTATACCCAAACATAATTGATAAATAAAAAGATTTTTTACATGAGATATCCAAACATAAAATTATTTTTACTTCTCTATATGATCTTTTAAAAAAAGATAACTCGAAAAAAGATCTTTTTCTTAAAAGCTCACCCAAATAAGCCTTTTTTGCACTGGAATATCTTATAACAAGAGTTTATGAGAATTCTCTACGAAGATAAAAAAGAGACATTCTTACCCAATTTAATATATTTTTGTTTTATTTTTATTCTCGTCATAGATCAATGTGTGAGTATCCCAAATATGCCTATATTTAAATTTTTTTCTCAGTCTCCTAGATATGATATGTTGTATATTTATATAATTACTCTATATTTTATGTATTCCTGTAAATTTTATATTTAATTTAAATAAATTTTTTTTATATATTAAGCATCTTTGACAATTAATTAATTTAAGGTGCACGCTTCTTGTTTCATTGACCGTTGTGCATGATCAATCAACTAGTGTTTATTATAAAAAATTTTTTACTTTGATTAATCAACACAAATCTTTTTTATTTTGATTGAGCCTGTTTGGGAAGTAGCAAATGCTTTTTTTTAACTTTTGAATTAAGAAAAGTCACGTTATGCATGTTTGGTATCATTTTTAAAAAATATTTTTAACTTTGTTAAAAGTTAATTCACAGCTTTTCTCCTTTTTGATAAGTTATTTTATCATTCCTATTAAAAAAATTTTTGACTTCAAAATAAACGAGACCATTATACTACTTTTATTTCTAGCTCTATAAAATATGTTTCTTGTTTCTACTGGAAATACTGGCTCTCCACTACCATTTTCACACAATATTTCATTTGTTAAAAGTACTGACCTTTCACCACTATTTTCACACAATGTTCTATTTGATCCTACATATGTCCTTTCCATGTATTTTTTTTTATCATTTTAGCCCTCTATTTTTGTTATTAAATTTGTATTAACATTGTGTGTGGTATGGAAGCTCAGTTTCAATTCTATTTTTTTTTTCACTTGTGATTTTGTTTCTACACATTCAAGTAATATTGCCATCCAAGTCTAACCAAGTAGACCCAACACCAATAAAAATTACTCATTAAAAAGAGCGTGATTACACGCGCACACATCATTCTTCCAACCAAGTCATTTACCTTCATGCATGATGCTTTATGTTATCCTCTTCTTCTTCTTCTTCTTCTTCTTCTTCTTCTTCTTCTTCTTCTTCTTCTTCTTCTTCTTCTTCTTCTTCTTCTTCTTCTTCTTCTTCTTCTTCTTCTTCTTCTTCTTCTTCTTCTTCACGTTCGTCCTCCTCCTCCTCCTCCTCCACCTGTTTTCTCCTCATCGTCATTCTTTTCTTGCTGCTGTTATTGTTGTTATTGCAGTAGAAGATGGGGAGAAAAAATTTTGAATGATGTAAGACAATGAGTCCAAATGCACCTTAATTCACTAAAAAATGAACCGAAATTACATAATAGATTACGACACAATTAACTCAGAGATGAACTGAAATTATATAACAATTATGACACAATTAACTTAGACATGAACAAAAATTACATAATAATTATGACACATAAACTGAATTCGAAAACAAGCACACAAATAAGACTGAATCTTTAACAAAAACACATCCAAAATCAATTTTAGATCAGACAATGTCATTATTATATTTTTTTCTTTTTTGTTTGATATTTTTTCTTTTTTCTTAGTTTTATTCCTCTCAAGAGAGTAAATCAAGAAGAATTTGAGAAAATAAAATAAGAAGGAGAAGATGAAGAGGAAAAATATGAAAAGGAAGAAAAAGAAGTAGTAGAAAATGAGAAGAAAAAGGAGAAAGAGTTTTGAATTGTGCAAAACAACGAATCTAAATACATCTTAATTCACTCATAAATGACCCGAAATTATATAATGATTATGACACAATTAGCTCAGAAATGAACCAAAATTACATAATGGATTGCGACACAATTAATTCATAAATGAACCGAAATTACATAACATTTGTGACATAATTAACTCAAAAATTTAACCAAAATTACATAATGATTGCCACACATAAACTCAGTTCGAAAGTAAGCTGATGCACCACTATTTCGTGGCACATCTTGTGCTTAATTGAGTGGATTTTATCCACTAATCTCACACTTATTTATTGAATTCGCATGTTTTACATTTTCCTTCCTGATTTTGTGCTATGATTGACAACATGTTTCTTTGGTCTTAATTTAGCTAATTTTAATCCCCTCTCATTACCATTCAATGCCTTGATATGTCTGTTAAGTGTTTTAAGAGATTACAGGGTAGGAATGGCGCAGAGGATGGAAAAGAAGCATGCAAAAGTGGAAGGAATACAAGAAGCTGAAGGAACTGCAAAGCTGTCAGCCTTGACCTCTTTGCACTCATTCGATCATAACTTGATCTACAGAGGTCTAAATGAGGTGATCTCAGTTGCATTGGAAAGCTAATATCTGGGGCTTTGCAACGATATACAATTTTCCATATTTGGTCTGGCGTTTAAGGGAGCGCACACGCAAAGCACGCGTACGCGTGGATAGTGCGCAGACAAGCGACACGTACGCGCGCATGAGCCATGTGATGTACGTATCAGAAATTGTCCCCAGCAATTTTGGGCTGTTTTTGACCCAGTTCTCAGCCCAGAAAACACATATTAGAGGCTGCAGAGTGGGGAAATCCATTCATCATTCATTCACTTCTCATTCACACAATTTAGGTTTTAGATGTAGTTTTTGGAGAGAGAGGCTCTCTCCTCTCTATTAGGTTTTAGGATTTAGGATTTCTCTTCTACTTTTATTTGCCTTGATATTCTAGTTTATTGATTTCCCTTGTTAATTACTTTAGTTTATGAATTCTCATGCTAGATTCATTTGCTATTTAATACAATTTGAGGTATTTCAGATTTATTGCTTCTTTTACTATTTGTTATTGATTGATGTTTGCAATTGGTTGTTTGGATTTAATATTCCTAGCTAGTTTTCTATGTTTTTATGTTATACCCTCCAAATACTTGACAAAATGCTTAGAAGGATATTAGAGTAGGCTTCTATGTTCTTGGCTTGGTTGAGTAATTGGTGACACTTGAGTTATCAAACTCCTTTATTGATTGATAATTGAAAGTTGCTGATTGATTTGGATTCCACTAAAGCTAGTCTTTCCTTAGGGTTTGACTAGGACTTGAGGAATCAAATTGATTAGTCCACTTGACTTTCCTTCATTCGTTGAGGGTTAACTAAGTGGGAGCAATGAACAATTATCATCACAATTGATAAGGATAACTAGGATAGGATTTCCAGTTCTCATACCTTGCCAATAGCTTTTCTAGTCATTTGATTTTCATTATCATTTACTATTCTTGCTTCTTATCTTAAAAAATCCCAAAACACACTTTTTCATAACCAATTATAAGCATACTTCCCTGCAATTCCTTAAGAGACAACCCGAGGTTTAAATACTTCGGTTATCAATTTTATTAGGGGTTTGTTACTTGTGACAAACAATCTTTTGTACGAAAGAATTCTTGTTGGTTTAGAAACTATACTTTCAACGAGAATTTATTTGTGAACTCTAGACCACACAAAAATCCGTTCGTCAAAATGGCGCTGTTACTGGGGAATTACAAATGTGTGCCTTATTATTGGTTATTGTAAATATTTGCTTTTTGCTTGTTTGCTAGTTTTCGTTAGTTTTAGGACTTTGTTGCTTTTTTGCTAGTTTTTGTTTTTATTTTATTTAACTACTATAAATTCTCACGCATTTGGCTAAGAGTTTAGTTCAAATTATGTTGTAGGGAATGGAGGCTACAATGAGAATATGCATCAAGGTTGGAACAATCAAGGTTGGGAGGAGCCGCAAGGATTTGATCAACCTTTTTGGCAACAACCTTCACCAACATACTATAACCAAGAGCCATTCCAAGAAGCATATCAAGATGACGGCTATGGTGAGCCTGAGTGGTTAAAGTCATGATCCAAAGCAAAAGAGTGTGCTTAAGAACTCTGGACACCTCTAATTGGGGACTCTAGCAAAGCTA
>NW_026264635.1:0-850 GCF_000817695.3 Arachis duranensis
AACGAAAGTTTGGAAAGAACAAGAAAACTCCCTCAAAAACATGGAAGTGCAGCTAGCTCAATTGGTGAGTGCAACGAAGAATGAGGAAAAACAAGAGGAAGAGGCTACTGAGTCAAGTGGATTTTTAGTGAAGAAAAAAGAGGTGGTGGAAACATTTGAACCTGAACTTGCATATTCACAGAAGCCACTTGAGGTGACAAGAGCACATGACAACTCACAACTCTCACAAACTTTCGTGGACCAAAACACCTCAACACTTGAATCCATGATTGAAAGATATCAAGAGGAGATGAAGAAAGCTTGGGAAGATCAACAAACCTCCTCCATGAAAGAGCTATTAAAGCAAATGTTGAGTGTAAAAGAGGAAGTGGAAGAACAAGCTAGTGAGGAGGACAATCAAGAACATCCAAACTCAAGGGAAACAGAGAGGCACATGAAGGACAAGCTCATTGAACCACCAATTCAAAAGGCTCTGGATGAAGATCAAACTCCAAAAATCACACAGAAACCATGTCTTGACATCCAAGAAGTGAAGGCAACTAACAAAAGCACCAATCCTGTCCCTAAAAGCAAGCTCAATCAAGCCAAATTCAAAAGGAAGCTTGCTGAGGAAAGACCAAGGCAAGGGACAGTAGCTGAATTTTCTCCCCCCTTGAGGTCATTCCTCTTAACAAACTGGAAGAAGAGGAAGAAAGCGAAGAACAGGTAGACAGTAGGTACATTTCTTCCCTTTGTTTTGTTTAAATTTAATAAATTGGCATATGGTTACATTCTAAGTTCGGTGTTGCCTTGCAACAAAATTGTTTTCAATCTTTTTGGATGATTGCATCAAATCAAAAATGAAAGTGAC
>NW_026264635.1:1928-2920 GCF_000817695.3 Arachis duranensis
TCTTTTGTGATTGTAGCATGCTTAGAAAACTAGCTTACCATGAACATTGAGTTGCTATTCTTCTTACCTTGGATTGTCAATCTTTATTGCATGATTCTTTTCTTGCTTGGGGACAAGCAAGGTTTAAGTTTGGTGTTGTGATGACATGTCATCATATACCTATTTTTCTATGCTTTTCATACAAGAAATTGATAATTTGTGCTTAAATATTGAATGCTTTTGTACTTAAATGATATATTTTCTTGAAATTTTAATTTTATAAATCTTGTAGGAAATAAGAAGAAAAAGAAGCAAAGAAGCACAAAAAAAGGAGAAAAAAAGAGCTTTGGGACACACTTTAAAGTTGGAGCACACTTTGGAGCCTTAGGCCATGCTTTTAAAAGTGTGGCCCATGACCAAATCAAAGGAGAAAACAACCAGCACGCAAGGGCAGGGCAGAATCACGATGAAACAAAGTGAGGTTGGAGCAAATTTTCGCTAAGTTAAAATCTGGCCGCTCACAACATGACCATGCCTACTTCAAAGGGCTATAACTTGAGCTACAGATGTTCGATTGATGTGCTTCCAGTTGCGTTGGAAAGCTGACATTCAGAGCTTTCCAACGATATATAGCAATCCATATTTGGCGTACAATTGAGGCATGAACGAAAGGCATCTTTGAGGGCCAAAAATAAGCGAAAATAAACCAATGTGCTTCCACCAAGGTTCGAAGCTGGAGCATCACCCCAAAGCAAAGTAGCGCTCATTTTTCTGCTCTGCCCTCTTGGAGAGCAGGGCAATGTCGCTCTCTTCATGGAAAATCAAGGAAATTTGCTCCCCCAATTGCTTGCCACAAGAATCGAACACGGCACCATGAGGAAGCAAGAAACTAGGCCTTACTTTGGTGCCAAGAAAACCAAGGAAAAGAAGTAGCGTGTGCATCCACCAAGTTTCGAACTTGGAACTTCACTTTTGGAAACACTGCCCTGCCCTCCGCGAGGGCAGGGCAGCAT
>NW_026264636.1:0-309 GCF_000817695.3 Arachis duranensis
TAATGATACCAAGACCGTACTGAAATTCCTCCAGAAAAATATTTTCAGCAGGTTTGGCGTTCCCAGAGTGCTAATCAGTGATGGGGGAACTCATTTCTGCAATAAACAGCTATACTCTGCTATGGTTAGATATGGAATTAGTCACAAAGTGGCAACTCCGTATCACCCACAGACAAATGGGCAAGCTGAAGTCTCTAACAGAGAACTAAAGAGAATCCTGGAACGGACTGTGATAGCCCGAAGAAAGGATTGGGCAAAGAGCTTGGATGATGCTCTGTGGGCATACAGAACAGCATTCAAGACTCCTAT
>NW_026264636.1:8832-10648 GCF_000817695.3 Arachis duranensis
TTTTCTATGCTTTTTCATACAAGAAATTGATGATTTGTGCTTAAATATTGAATGCTTTTGTGCTTAAATAGTATATTTCCTTGATCTTTTAATTTTATAAATCTTGTAGGAAATAAGAAGAAAAAGAAGCAAAGAAGCACAAAAAAAGGAGAAAAAAAGAGCTTTGGGGTACACTTTGAAGTTGGGGTACACTTTGGAGCCTTAGGCCACGCTTTTAAAAGCGTGGCCCATGACTAAATCAAGGAAGGAAGCAGCCAGCACGATTCTGCCCTGCCCTTGCCAAGGGCAGGATCGTGATGCACATTAAGGATTGGAAGCAAAATTTTCGCTAAGTTAAAATCTGGGCGCAAACAGCATGACCATGCCTACTTCAAAGGGCTATAACTTGAGCTACAGACGTCCGATTGATGTGCTTCCAGTTGCGTTGGAAAGCTGACATTCAGAGCTTTCCAACGATATATAGAAATCCATATTTGGCGCACAATTGGGGCAGGAACGAGAGGCATCTTTAAGGGCCAAAAATAAGCAAAAAGAAGCCAAGGAAAATGATGTAGCGTGTTTGCCTCCTCCGTGATTCGAACTTGGGACATGAAGGAAGGAACATTGCCCTGCCCTCCGCGAGGGCAGGGCAGCATTGTGTGTGGCGCACCAAGAAGCACCAACGCGCGCACCAATTTTCTCCCTTGGCAGCACCAAGCGCGCGCACCAACTCGTCCCTGGCGCACGCACAACGCCCCCTGGCAGCACCATCCGAGCGCTCAACGCTCCCTGGCGCATCAACCCGTTCCTGCCCTGCCCTTGGCGCGGGCAGGGCAACGTCCCACGCACCAACGTGCTTCGCGCGCACGCGCGCATTCCTCATCTGGCCGCACCAAGCGCACGCATGCCTCACGTTCTGGCGCACCAACCTTCCCGCCCTGCCCTTGGCGCGGGCAGGGCAGCCTCTGGCGCACCAACCTCATGCCAAACGCGCACCAACTCGCACCAGAATCGCACATGGCCGCACCAAGCTTCTGCACCATGCATCAATTTTCTGCCCTGCCCTCCACAAGGGCAGGGCAGCCTCCTGGGAGTGGTTTTTGGGCCAAAATTCAAATTAAAAATTATTTTGAATTCATTTCTTCACCAATCCAAAAGCCCATCCAAATCCCATTATCCAAGAATAGAAAGTGTATAAATAGGACTTAGTTTGATGTAATTAGGACTTTTTAGCTATCTTTACCTTAAGCTTTTAAATTTTTGCTTTGAGCTTTGAAATTTTGTCTTTGAGTTTTCTTGAGAGAATTGACCGAGCACTAAGAGGATCAAGGAAGAATTGGCAGATCTTCTTCCTCATTTCTCTTGGGCAATTCTACTCTTCTGTTTTCTGAGTATTGGGTGTGTGAAATTGGGGAAATTCTGTCCCAATTCCCATTCAAGCTCTCTGCACTCTATTTTCTGCATAATTAAATTCAAATTCTGTTCTTCAATTGCTTCTTCTTTAATTTTCTGTCAATTGCTTAGTGAATCCAGATCTGGGAAGGAAATTGGGTTTTAGGCTCTGCTACCTAAGCCCTTGGGATCCTGAGATCATAATTCACTCTTGGTTCTTCTGTGAACCTTTGCAGAGTTTTATTTCATTTCTATTTGAATGCTTCTTGCCTCAAATTTACTTTCTGCTCAATCTCTTGCTGCAATTTACTTTTCCTTGTTTAGATCTTGCAATCCCACTCCTCAATTCCCTTTTACTTTCTTGCAATTTATCTTTCTTGCCATTTAAGTTACTGCAATTTAAGTTTCTTGCACTTTAAGTTTCAGTCATTTACTTTCTTGCTCT
>NW_026264637.1:0-1274 GCF_000817695.3 Arachis duranensis
TTTATTTTAATAAATAATAATATATATTATATCTAATTGAGAATCGTTCTTTTCATCCAATGTTCAATTGTTTATGGAGGATAAATATGCAATGAGCGCGTTTATCAACGAGAAGAAATAGAGAAAGAAAAAGTTTATTAGACCATAAATTTTATTAAATTTTGGCTAGCATATAACCAGTAGAGAAAGGTGAGTTATAGGATGAAATTTCACACCAATCTCATATCATTAAATCATCATTGATGACTATTTGATGGCTACCAATCACAAAAGTTACTAGCCCCTAACATTGCGTATAGAGAAATTATAGGTAAGCAATATATACAGTGAATTATATACCATGAACAAAGTGAATAATGGTTTAAAAAAAATTAAAATTAAAATTAAAATTTATATTTTTAAATAATTAAATAATCATTAATAAATTTTTAAATTTAAAATTAGAATTAACACTTAACTACATTTATACTACGGACGGTTAATCACAGTTCTGACGTCCATGTTAGTCTCTCTCACGTTCATGACCATTACACATCGGTCATCATTGTTGCCAAAGACTGTCAGTGAGACGCAGAAGAATACCGCCATTCCCCCTTCCCTGCAACACCAACTTCGCCCCCAACCCTTTTCAGCACCGTCGTTGTTCACCCCACTAGCTTTCCTCACTGACGTCGATCTCTCCCTCTCCGGATACCATTGTCGCCGCCGAACTCTTGTCGTCGTCGCTCATTCGACCGCTAGCCTCGCTCATCGCTGTCGTTGCTTCATCGGACATCCTCATTAACGTGTTTGGGGTTGTATATGTGGCGCCGCTACTGTTGCCTCGCGGTCCTTAGGCGGCGTTGTTGCTGTCTTGTCGCTTTCCTCGCTCGGCCATTGTGGTTATCTTCCTCCTCCTCCTCCTCTTCTTCTTCTTCTCTCTCTATTTCGTATATGGATATTCAATTTATTAGGTATATGGATAGTTATTTTCAGAGTTAAGTACGATTTTGGTCCCTAAGGTAAAGGTAGGGTCTAAAAAAATTTTTCGTCGCTGGTCCCTTTTTGTCTACAAAATGGTCCCAAATGTTTAACTTAATTTTAAAACCGTTCTTTTTACCAAATTTTTAATTTTTATTCTGAAAATACCCTTAACTTAAAAAAGAAAAAAACACGGGTTAAGGGAGAAGGGGGAAGGGTATTAGCTGGATGGGATAGGGTTTTGGTTCAGGGAAGAAGAGGGGGATGAGAAGGGGAAGGGCTATCGCCACAGCTCCTCCCTGCCGCCGCTCTTT
>NW_026264637.1:9860-10647 GCF_000817695.3 Arachis duranensis
AGGTGATGAGTGTCACGGATCATCACCTCTTTCATAATTAAGCGCGAATAAACATCTTAGATCGGACTATACATACGTTTGAGTGAAATAGAAACAATTGCATTAATTCATCGAGACGCTGCAGAGCTCCTCACCCCCAACAATGGAGTTTAGAGACTCATGCCGTCAATGTGTACAAAATTCAGATCTGAAAATGTCATGAGGTACAAGATAAGTCTCTAAAAGTTGTTTAAATAGTAAACTAGTAACCTAGGTTTACAGAATATGAGTAAACTAAGATAATTGGTGCAGAAATCCACTTCTGGGGCCCACTTGGTGCGTGCTGGGGCTGAGACTAAAGCTATCCACGAACTGAGGCTTTTCTTGGAGTTGAACTCCAAGTTATAACGTGTTTTGGGTGTTCAACTCCGGATCATGACGTGTTTCTGGCGTTTAACTCCAGACAGCAGCATGTACTTGGCGTTCAACGCCAAGTTACGTCGTCTATCTTCGCGCAAAGTATGAACTATTATATATTGCTGGAAAGCCTTGGATGTCTACTTTCCAACGCCGTTGAGAGCGTGCCGATTGGACTCTTGTAGCTCCAAAAAATCCATTCCGAGTGCAGGGAGGTCAGGATCCAACAGCATCAGCAGTCCTTTTTCATCCTAACTCAGATTTTTGCTCAGCTCCCTCAATTTCAGTCAGAAATTACCTGAAATCACAAAAAAACACACAAACTCATAGTAAAGTCCAGAAATATGATTTTTGCCTAAAAACTAATTAAAACATACTAAAATCTACATGA
>NW_026264638.1:0-836 GCF_000817695.3 Arachis duranensis
CTATGGTGAATAATGTGTCAAGAATGCAGAAAAGAAAATGAACTTGCTACACATGACACTCAAATAAAGCTTTCGAAAAAAAGTAAATAGCCAAGGATAAAGGAATAATGAGAGGTCATAGCAGTATGTTACTTGAAACTTGAAGGAGACTTTCTAGGCCTAAGAATCAATAAGAAGTGAGTGTTTGCATATCCACACAAAACCCCATAAACTACCAATAACATTCTTCTAGCATGAGCATCCTCTTCCATTTCATTCTTTCTTCTTAATAATTCATTTCTTGCTTGGGGACAAGCAAGCTTTAAGTTTGGTGTTGTGATGACAAGTCATCTTAGCCTAGTTTTACTAGTCTCTCTCTTTTGTTTTTAATTGAATTATGCACTTTCTTAAGGCTTAAGCAAGCTAATTTAGGTAGATTTTCATGCTTCCTTTGATTGAATCAACCATAGATAAATTCATGCTTTTTCATGAGACTTGATGCCATAATGGTTGCATATTAGGACAGAATGAACATCTCATGATTTTGAGCATAGCTTTGATGTGTTTGGTTGATTTATGATAGGTGAAGAAAGCTTGGAAAAGAGTTGAAGTAAGAAGGAAATGCTAGAAGCTAAGAGAGAACAAGGAAACAAGTGAAATTGAACCAGGAATAAATGAAGTTGGACTTGAAGTTAGCCCCCAAACTTTGGCACAAACTTTTGGTGAAAAAGTTAGCCTCAAAGTTAGCCCCCTAACTTGAAGGCTAACTTGAGAAGTTGAAATTTCTTCCCTGGGCACTCAAAGTTTGCGCCAACGTTAGCCCCCTAACATGGAGGCTAACGTTGGCATGAAAATTT
>NW_026264638.1:9230-10647 GCF_000817695.3 Arachis duranensis
GTTTGCGCCAACGTTAGCCCCCTAACTTGGAGGCTAACGTTGGCGCCATTGGTGCATGAGGAAGGGCCAACGTTGGAGCTCAAGTTAGACCCCTAACTTTGGCACCAACGTTGGCATCAGTAAAATTGGGCTATCTGATATGAAAAGTTTGAGCTCAAGTTAGACCCCTAACGTTGGCTCAAACTTTTACTCCAACTTCTATAAAAATTCAATCCGGTTCAATTGGTTCACTTTGGTTCCTCTCCAAACTCCAAAGAGCAATCAACCAAGGCCTCTTTCAACCCAATTCTACCAAGAGCAAAGGCCCAATTCAGGGCTTGAAGATCATTTGAAGAAAGTGTATAAATAGGATAGAATTTAAGTTATTCAGAGAGCTTCCTTTCTTTTAGTTTTTCAGAGAGCTTTCCTTTTGAATTTTAGATATAGAGTGAGCTTTAATTTCCTAGTTTGGGGAAGGAGAATTATGATGAGTTATTTTGGTGGAAAAATATGAATTTCTCCCAAAACACACAAATCTAACCGGCAAGTGTACCGGGTCGCATCAAGTAATAAAAACTCACGGGAGTGAGGTCGATCCCACAGGGATTGAAGGATTGAGCAATTTTAGTTTAGTGGTTGATTTAGTCAAGCGAATCAAGATTTGGTTGAGTGATTTGTGATTTGCAGAATTTAAATTGCATAGAAAGTAAAGGGAGTGGGTAATTGGCATGAATTTAAAGAGAACAGAAATTAAAGTGCTGAATCTTAAGGAACAAGAAATTAAATGGCAGAAACTTAGAACGCAAGAAATGTAAATTGCAAAATCTTAAAGTGCTGGAAATGTAAATGGCTTGAATTGTAAAGGGGATTGGGAGTGGGAATTTGCAGAAATTAAACAAGGAAAAGTAAAATTGCAATCAAGCAGAGAAGTAGAGAGTGATTTAGATCAAACCGGATCTTTAAACAGAAAAGTAAATGAGCATGGAAAGCATTAAACAGAATGTAAAGTTGGAATTTAGATCTCAGGACCCAGAGACTAGAAAACCAAGTCTAAATCTCAATGCCTTCCTAGATCCAACAAGAACAATTGCAAGGGAAATGTAAATTGCAAAGAAATTAGATGAAGATGCAAGTAACAGAAAGTAAATTCAATTGCAGTGAAAATAAACAAGATCCAAGGTGAGATTGAAATAGAATTCCTTCAATTCTTCAACCCAAGATCCAAGACAGTTGTAATTAAAATTGAAAGCAATAAAACTAAGAGGAAGAGAATGGAATTCTCCTTCCCCAAACTAAGAAATTAAAGATCACTCAGTAACTAAAACTCAAAAGGAAAGCTCTATGAAAAATAAGAAAAGGAAGCTCTCCGAATAACTTGAATTCTAGCCTATTTATACACTTTCTTCAAATGATCTTCAAGCCTTGAGTTGGGCCTTTG
>NW_026264639.1:0-1444 GCF_000817695.3 Arachis duranensis
TATTTGCCAAATAACATGCTTAAAAGAAAAGGCAGAAAACTATAGATTTCGGTCATCTAAATTTTATTTCCTTATTTCATAATAGTATAACAAATAGAATATTCAAGGGACTAATTTTTAAATAATATCAGAACTCCCAATCACAGAAGAGAGTTGAATCGACAAGGAAAAGTTATTGCCATCTTATAATGGAAAAGGAACAAATATCGAGAGTAAACTAAACAGAACGTATTTGAACTTGTGAAAATGTCATTAACCATTTGTCTAAAGTTTTATCCTTCCGAAAGTTTTCAGCTATTAGATTACAAATAATTATCTTGTACATAATCCAATGAAAAAAAAAGGTAATCCAGTACCCCAAGCTCCTTTTCACCTCCAATTACAGCCAAAATAGGATTTTAAGGTAAATCATACTACCAAATCCAAGTATCCCACCAAAGACATTCATGCGAGTAAGTTAAAAAACCAAAGCTTCCACAACTTCAAAAGGCACAACTTAAACAGTTGAATTGATCCATGTTTCATTTGAGTAACATGGGAAGCAAATCATGAAAGCAAAAGTAATACTTTCTCATTTCACAAATAACAAAACTAACAAACAAAGAAGGATCTATAGCTACATAAAACACTAGACTAGACTATGATATTACAAACTATAGTCCAAGAGATAAGACTTAATTGGAAAGGTAATTACCAAATCCTAACTGGTCCTTGTAAGAAGAGAATGGTTCCTCAACTTCCTTCTTTGGTGCAATGTCCTTCACTAGCTCTTGATAAGCTTTCCTTTCAGCCAAGTCTTGCAACTTTTTCAGCCTTGACTTCAATTCTTCACTCTTCACAAACCGAAGGAACAACACAATAATCACTCATATGATGAAATTTCACCATGAATTGGAGACAAATACAGTAATGCACCATCTAATTTTCGAAATTCCAATTGTTCTTCCTATCTAAGTAACAATTTTTAGGGTTAAACAAGATCAAGTACAAATTTTGAAGCTGGAAGATTTGAGAAACAAAAATTAGGACAGCCGTAACAATCGAAATTTAAATTGAGAAATTAAATTGAAAAATGGGAACTAGAGTTTTGACTTTTGACCTTCTGCCTGGGCTTCGGGCTAGAGAAGACGAATCGCGTGCCGGAGAAGAGTTGGGTCAATTCGGGTCGGGTGGATGGATCAGAGGCCATCCAGACAGAGCGGAGAGGCTCGTATGAAAGCTCAGATTGGGAGAGAAGATCAGCGGATGTGTGTCGGAGGTGGTGGGAGAGATTAGGGTCTTGAGAGGCTCCAGAGAGGAAAACCCTAATTGATTCGGTGGTGGATATTACTAATCCGACCCGGTTTGAATCATTGGTAGCCATTGTTGCGTGGTTGATGCTGCTGCTGCTCCTACTGCAGGAGAGACGAATGAGTAGTCATGAAATAGAGGAAGGAACAAGGTA
>NW_026264639.1:8745-10647 GCF_000817695.3 Arachis duranensis
TTTTTTTTTTTTAGTTTTCAGGATTTTATAAAAAAATTATAAAATAATAAATTTTGTTCTCTATTGGATTTTTTTAAAAGTTGAGGATAAAAACTAATAAGATAATCGGATACTTTAAAGTTTGTTTAGTTTCTATTCTTATTTTTATATTTAAGAATGTTTTCATAATTTTGTAAAAAGAAAAATGAAAATAAAGAATAAAAATAGATTTTTTTATTCTTTATTTTTTATATAAAATTTTGTAAATAAAATCAGTGTGAATGAAAACATAAAATATTTCCTTAAATCAAAGAAATTATTAATTTTTAAAATAAAAAAGATTTTACAAATAATAAAGCACCCGCTTTCTGTATTTTATTAATAAGATAATGATATTGTCACTCTTATTTTTTATACTATTATTTCACACATATCTTTTATTTTTTATTTACATGAATTTAAAAAAAATGACATTATTAATATAAGAATAATAATATTCATTTCATGCGATAATAAAAGTATAAGAGTGAAAGTTACTTATAATTTTTGTTAAAAGTTTTAGATTATAATTAATTAATATATATTAAAGTTTCTGAAGAGACTAATATAATATAGGAATAGCAACGGGACAAAAGCGGGATATATCTTTCTGATTTTCGTCCCCATCTCTAGATTTATTTCTCGTTTTTGTCTTAATTTTTGTCGTGGAAGAGTATTATTTTTTATCTCTATTTTTTGTGGACTTCTATTTTCTGCAGAACTTATTCTCTATATTCTTATATTAATTATTTATATAAAAAATTTAATAAAAAATAAAAAAAATATTATTACAATATATAAGGATACAGTCATGCAGCAGTGAAAAGGTTAAAAGGCGCCGCGATCAAAGACAATGAAAAAGTGAAAGAGTGACGACACAATGAACACTAAATAAAAATGGCAAGGAGTATAATTGTGACGTTATATGAGATTGGGATCGAATTTGCGAGTTCTAGTCTTTTGGAGTGATTAGAGAGTGGGATGATACAGTGTTAGTGTTATGGAAAAAAGAAAAGACACTTTTGAAATTAGGGTTAGATTTTTCACAATATATACATATATAGTATTTGGTATGTGAAATGACTAAAAGTTTTATATTAGAAATAAATAATTAAGGGCATTTAAGTAAATTTAATAATTCGAAAATTAGTGAAAGCAGATTGGAAATCTCTGCTCGAGTCCCCATGTCTGCCTCAAGAGAATTTTGGCCTCCATCTCTATCTCTGCGAAAAATTTTTTCATTTTTGATCCCCATTTGGAGTAATTTCCGCGAAAATATCCACATTTCAAAAGTTTTGTCATCTCTTATAATAACCTCTCTCATATTTTGAATCATTTTACTCTTTTCATTGATTATTTACATCTAACTTAAATGCTTTTATTTCAAAAATAATATTTACACACTAAAATTAATCACTAAAATATACTACTAATATATTTATTATAAATATATGTGTGATTTAATTTATTTTTAAAATATATTTTTATTGTAACATATATTTTATATTTATAATGGCAAATTTTAGTGTACACTTTTGATAAATGTTTTATTTTTTTACTAAACAGGTACGTAGAGATCCCGGGGAGGCTCTGCACTCTGAGCACCAAGATCAAAGAACTCAAGCAGAGAGTGGCAAATGGCGAAACAGGGAACAACGTTGATTACTACGCTTTGATTGGTTTGAGGCGTGGGTGTTCTCGGTCGGAGCTTCAGAGGGCACATCTTTTGCTCTGTTTGAAGCATAAGCATGAGAAGGCTCTGAGTTTCATTGATCGCTGTGAGCTTGCGGACCAACGAGACATTGAAGATGTTAAGGAAAGGGCCAAGATGTCTGCAACGTTATTGTACAGGTTGATTCAGAAGGGTTATGCTGAAATTATGAC
>NW_026264640.1:0-730 GCF_000817695.3 Arachis duranensis
TGCGGAGTTCTGATGGGATCCGGTGCATTAGTGCTGGTATGATCGCACCTATTACAGTTCGCACACACAATTTTGTTAACCTTGCGGCGCGAGAGAGCGTAACACTATCCGCGAAGCCTTGCGGGTACCGTAGGTGCCTGTCAAGGATGAGACCATTGCGGCTCGCCCTTAGGTGTCCTACTCGGGATAGCGTCATTTAAAGAATGAAGGTCAGCACGACGTTAAAAAAAAAAAAAGAGGTGCAACACGAGGACTTCCCAGGAGGTCACACATCCTAGTACTACTCTCGCCCAAGCACGCCTAACTGCAGAGTTCTGATGGGATCCGGTGCATTAGTGCTGGTATGATCGCACCTATTATAGTTCGCACACACAATTTTGTTAACCATGCGGCGCGAGAGAGCGTAACACTATCCGCGAAGCCTTGCGGGTACCGTAGGTGCCTGTCGAGGATGAGGCCATTGCGGCTCGCCCTTAGGTGTCCTACTCGGGATAGCGTCATTTAAAGAATAAAGGTCGGCACGGCGTTAAAAAAAAAATAAATAAAAAATAAAAAAATAGGTGCAACACGAGGACTTCCCAGGAGGTCACCCATCCTAGTACTACTCTCGCCCAAGCACGCTTAACTGCGGAGTTCTGATGGGATCCGGTGCATTAGTGCTGGTATGATCGCACCTATTATAGTACTACTCTCGCCCAAGCACGCTTAACTGCGGAGTTCTGATGGGATC